>NC_043963.1:32278604-32578604 GCF_902148855.1 Sphaeramia orbicularis
AAAGAAAAATATAGCCTCTCAATATACATCAATAATAAATTAATTGACAGTTTTCATAATTCGAAGTATTATTGGCAGAAAAGAAACAAAATGCGGTATGTAATTTAAGGGAAATATCTAAATAATGAGACAGGACCTTTTTATTTCCAAAAGAAAAATTCTGAATGACTAGACGCTCACAAACACACCAGTACAGACTGTTTTAAAAACCATGTTAATGTACTGTAGCCTCACCAGCATCCTTACAGCGAGAGCTGTGCTACGTGGAACCTCTGGAGGGCAGTGTTTGCCTATGGCACATCAGCTCTGACTCTAGTGCTGTTTTTCTGGAATTGGGGCAATGACACCACTTTGGCCACTGAAATGCCCTTATGATTTGATAATGAGCACAGAGGTGAGGCAGAGAGAGAGTTTTCTCATCAGTCCCATTGGACACAACAAGCCTTTGTGGACTCAAGTCCTGAGAGGCTTTGACATCTAACAGAGTGTTATAAACTTTTTTTTTAATATGTACAAGAGAAATAAATGACTATTGTCCATTTTTTTTGAAGATATTCTAGTATTTAACGTGTCAGTACACCTTCTCACACACAGTTTAAATCAAACAAACAGAAAAAAAATCACAAAAGAAAAAAAAAATTGAGCACACGGCACACTGCTAAAACTGACTCACAAAATGTATGACAGTGCAAACTTACATCCATGTCTCAGATAATTTACAAACATTAGTATACACTTCAGCACCATTATTTACTATTGTTGTTGAATACATATCAGTAAGCTAGATCTTTAAGTGGACACTGTTAGAGATGGATGTGCTAATGAGATAGAGACAGAAAGATAGAAATGGGTGGAGTAGACATTTTATAAAAAGTATACACATCTGTAGTCATGATCATTTTTGGATGAGTTGAAGAGAAAATATGGATGTTACAAGGGTTATGGAGACATCTCTTCATCTCTGCCTCTTTGGCAGTCAGTGACTGTCTGTGACAGGGACTGATGTGTATACAGATTGTACTTTCTTTTGGTGGAAAGCGTGGGATCACAGCACACACGGTGGATGAACATGGTGGATGTGTGCTGGGTACATTACTTGTGTTTTCTGACCACACACTTAATGATCACCATGCTGTGTATGAATCACAGGGAGCTTTTTTTTACTTTAGTTTTTTTGTTATTTTATTAACCGTCTTCTATCTCTTTGTCTGACGGGAACATGCTTTCTTTGGTGGGAACATCACAGAGAGAGAGAGAGATAACAAATTAATATTGGAAATCACAACAAAATGAGCAAAAATCACTGTAACAAAACAAAATAAAGAGTTACCCTCAATATTGCTCTGTGACTACCATACCACAAAAACCTGCCGTACCCTGTAACCCAAAAGCCAGCCTTTCATTTCAGATTCATGTATAATATTTACACAAAATAATTAAAAAGTTTATGGCTACCAAATCCCATGTTCCATAAACAGGCTATTTTATTATCTAGAGAAACAATGATGTAATGCAACAGAAGATTGTCTAAAATTCAACTAATAAATTAAAGAAAACCTGCTGAGAGGCCAGTATAATGGGTTACATTTCACTTACTCACGACCACTTCATTTCAGCCACCTCCCTCTAAAACTATAGAGCCGTTTCTTTTATTCTTTAGTCTGTTTTGCTCATTCTTTTGCCCTCCTCCACTTGCTCTAATCCCTCGGAAAAGCAAAAAAAGGCAAATCTTACAACACTTGTTTCCTATGAAGAAATGGATTACCCCATGTTTCTTGTGAAACAAACGTCTAGAAATTTTCCTCTTACTTTCATCATAAACGATGTGTCCTTTCTTCTTTTTCTGATTTAAAATATATATAAAGCTTTGTTATCTTTTAAGGCTTTTAATGTACACTATCTCTGCCCTGCAGTGCTTCTGCAAAGAAAGCCTGTCCCGCTGAGAAGAGTGAAGCATTTTTGGTTACTTTAATTTAAAATTCCTATCTCTAAATTTAGTATTTCAAGGATTCAATTATTCTGGGATTAATGAAATACATGCCATGTGAAAGACTGAAAGAAAAGTAAATATATAGGAAAAGGAAGAAAATAAAGGTCAAGTTTTTGTTGCTTTTTTGAACATTTTTGTTACTTAGCAGATTTGTTTGGATACTGCAATGGACAACAAGTGGATTTAGGTTTTGCTATTATATACCTAGACTTTACAACAGGAAAATGGTTTATAAAACTACTGAGCTGTATCTAAACAGAACAGAAAATATTTGTGTGTAATAGAATATTTTGTGAAGGCATGAAAGCAAATTTTCTGCGGGATATTAATTTAATTGTATGTCTTGCGATGGACTTCTAATGCCCTCAGAGTAAACAATGCTGCCTAATGGCTGAGGAGTTTAGTGGCAGAAGTTACGCTTGCAGGGCTGGTGAAGGAAGGAGTTTCTAGCGTGGGCTGCATGACGAGGAACCTGCTCCCTGGTGCGATTTTGGCGTTGGATGCGGTTGCGTCCCAGATGGCGCCTCTCGATGCGGGCTTTGCTACGCTGGACTCTGGCCACTTGAGTGACCTTGGCCAGAGCTCCGGCCTGGGCAGCTGCTCCACGGCTCACCCTAGTGGGCATAGTGGTGCATGTAGCAGGGGCAGCAGCTGGTTCAGCCATTCTGCTGCAGGAGCAAAGAAAAGATGCACAGAGGACGTCACTGCTAAGACAGTCATACAAATGTTATATATAGCTGCTGATTTGAGGGTTTTATTGGACACAGAAAGTGTTTGCAGGTTCTCACCTCACGCTGCTGGCCAAGCTAGTGATGCTTTCCTCTCCCACCACAGACAAGTTGCTGTTGGAGATCATGGACATATTGTTTGGGGAGACGTAGACGGACATGCTGGGGTGTTCGATGAGCAGGTCCTCCATTGGACTGGCCTCTGCTGGGGCTCCCTCTGCAGTGAAACAGGGGGGAGGGGTGACAAACCAACTCTCATCCATGCAGCCTCTCTCTGAGCCTGCCCTACTGCTACCCCCACTGCTCCCACACTCACTCCTAGAGCCAGGGGACATTGACGGGGTGGACAAGGGCGTGGATATTCTGGCCCGTCTCGGTAGGGTCACGGGTGTAGTGGCACCCAAGTCTGAAGGATTAGTGCTAGTAGAAGACATGGGGTCTGATGACGCTACTGCATCTCGTGCCCGAGCTTTATGTGTCCTACGGCGCTTGTGAGGCAAGTGGGTGTTTTGATGATTTGATTGACTATTGTTTGGAAATGATTGCACAGTCAGTGGGGCTTCAGTCTCATCTGCAGCCTGCATCATGCATTCAGCATCTGCTGAGCACATGGCAGCAAGGAGACAAGGGATGGGGATCAAAAACAGACAGATGGGCAAGGTGGGAGGGGATGTTGCAAAGATGAGGTAAATATTGCAAATTTTTAAAAAGTCATGCAGGTTGATAGGGCAATTTTCAGAGGGACCACATACGCACGCGCACGCATACCAGTGTGGGGAATATAAGGGTGTTTTAAAACATTGGAGGAGGGGGAGAAGAGGGGGTAAGGAAACACAAACATAAAAGAGTCACATCATTAGTCATGTTGACCCTCTAAGGTTGAGATTATTATGTCAGAGACATAATGCTTGCCTTTACTTTTCTGAGTGTGTTTTCATGTTTTTTTTGTTTTTGTTTTTGGGTTTTAGAGACAATTTTCATTCTCAGAATTTACCTTTGTCATGACTGAGATCATAAACAAAGAGGGAGGAGATGTACTGTATGTTCACAAAGAAACTATGTGTTTCCATCAGCTGACAGACAACACTTTTGGTATGTAGCCATGTGGATAAGCACCATTGTTTATTGTCACGCCTCCATTTTTCACCCCGCCCGTCCCTCCCTACTATGTTTAAAAGATACCACAGGAGTGAACAGGTGTTCACTCAGGCCAGTCTCAGCAACCTTTAAACATAAGGCATCAAATGTGAAATTTTTCCCGTTTGGTGAGGCTTTAAAGGTGCGGGAGACTTTCATGACCAATTTTTCATCAAATCTGTAAAACACAGGTGTCAAACATGCAGCCCGGGGGCCAAATCCGGCCCGCCAAAGGGTCCAATCTGGCCCTTGGGATGAATTTGTGAAATTCAAAAATTACACTAAGATATCAACAGTCCTTTTAGTTCAGGTTCCACATCCAGACCAATTCAATCTCAAGTGGCACAGACCAGTAAAATACTATCATTATAACATAAAAATAATGACAACTCCAAATGTTTCTCTTTGTAAATATAAATATTTTCATGTATTTACACTAAAACAAAGTATAATTTTGCAAAAAATGCAAATAACCTGAAATGTTTTAAGAGAAGCAAGTACAATTTTAACAATATTCTGCCAGTTACTAAATATTTTGTGCATTTGTAAATCCACTGTGATCTGTAAGTTATAATGTACATGTGTAAATGATAAAATGAGGCAGAATATTGTTAAAATTACACTTATTTTTTTCTCTTTGTCCATGTTATTCACATCTTTTGAAAGGATAGTTTGTAGATCTAACCCTTTTCATAATGTAAATTAACTTTCTTTACTCTAAAACAGAGAAAAGTTTGGAATTGACATTATTTATATATTATTATGTTTTTATTTTACTGATCCGGCCCATTTAATATCAAATTTAGCTGAATCTGGCCCCTGAACTAAAATGAGTTTGACACCCCTGCTGTAAAACCTCAGTCATAGCCTAAGTATCACAAATCTGTAAGTCTTTCTGTGGTTACTCACCTGAATCTCTTGCAGTATGGTGAACAATTTTGAAGTGCCATCCACCATAAACAAAGCCATGTGTTTACATTCAGAGCCGGGAGGTAACTCGGGCTCTTTGGAATTTTTTGTCGCGACATGCATTGTGGGAAACAGAGGCTCATGCTGCCACCCCCCTATGGTGGATGACACTTCGAAATTGTTCACCGTAATGCAAGAGATTCAGGTGAGTAATCACAGAAAGACTTACAGATTCGTGATACTTAGGCTATGACTGAGGTTTTACAGATCTGATGAAAAATTGGTCACAAAATTCTCCCGCGCCTTTAAAATGCCAGACCAGACTCTGTGCCGTCTAACTCACCAGGCAGGTTGACAATCATCCATCCCTCCTCGTCGGCTTCCGTCACACAGGGGTTGGGTCCCTTCAGCTCAGCAGCCACCTCCTCTACTTCGCCAAACAACAGGTTGCTCAAACGCTGGAACATGACTGCTCGTGTTATCAAGTGTCGATGACTAAGAAGCTTTATGTTTTCTTAATGTCCACCAAATAAAAGCTGTAGCTGCCTTTGAGTGTTTCGTTTGTGTTTCAGAATCACTTGTTGCTGTTCTGTTTAATTCGTTGTCTGATCTTTTGTTTTTTTCCACTGGAAGCCCTTTGCTGGATCTCGGTTTTGACGAAAAGGAGTGGACAGGCCTCAGTAGTGCAAATGTAAGGTTTCACTTGGTTTGGAGCAAAGGCCTAAAGAGAAAAACAAAAAGGAATAGAGCAGTTAGTGGTATAAGAATGATAAAACCCTTCACTGATAAACATATTTATTTAAAAAAAATAACCTCCTATTGGTTCATTTCCTTTGCTGAGTCAGAGTGCATTAGATAAGAATGTGGTTAAAAAATGACACAGGGTTATTTTAGGAGACATTACAACAAGTTGGAGCTATTTATTACCTTGAACCTCAGACCTCAAAGCTTTTTAACTTGGGTTGTGATGACAGGAGGACAGAGTGTCGAAATGTGCAGACACACAACCCACTTTACTTTCCTTGTCAGTAATGATCTGAACACAGTGAGAGAATGTGTTTTTAAGTGTCTGTATTGCCTGCATTTACAAGTATTTTAGATTTGAATGGAACACATCCTGTGTTAGATGTTTAATTACATTCATGGAGATTATAAGGTCAAACATAACAAATCAATTAGATTAATCGCCGCTAAGGTGACATTTTTTAACTAAAGAGAATAAAATGAATGACCTAGTTTTCATGACAATGCTGATATAGAGTCAGTAGGTAAAATGCTAAAACATACATTATTTCAGTTGGAAAATATAAATGCAAAGGAAACCTGATTCATCGCAATAATTGTCAATTGGATTTATAAAGACAATTAGCCAGCAGGCAAAGAGATAGTGGACAATGCCTGCACCCCCTCCCCGACTAACAAATTTTTGGTGTGACCAATCAGCACCCTCTCTGGACAGATGGACAGGCCAGAGGAGAGGAGGAGGAGGTGATACAAAGAAGAAGAACCGAGCAAGTCTATACAACATCAAAATACAAAGAAAGACCGACACTTCACGACAGAAGGCACTGAGGCAAAGGACAAGTGGTTGACCTAAATGTGAACATGGTGATGTAATGTGGTACAGATGTTTGAACAGCCATAGCCTACAAGACAAACTCCTACATGCTCAAAGACTGAGTCCTGATTGCTTTAACTATGAGACAGAAGAAGAATTGACATGGGAATACAAACCAGTGCCAATACTGAAATACTCTCCAACAAGCAGTAATAGCTACTATATCTCTACAGTTTGAAATACAGGAAATATACTAGATAACATCTTTAGTCAAAACATAGTAGATTTCAGTATTTCATGAACTGCTGACCTGCAGGACCTCATAAAACATGATGCTGGCATTTAAGTATTTTATGATCTGAATGATGGTAAAATAAATGAGACAAGACCAAAGGAGATATACAGAGTCAGTGACAGAGATGCACGAGAAGAGTGACATGGAAGAAGATATGCACGAATGCTTATTTGGGAAGCTGACACTTTCTTTCCTTATTTGGACAATCACCATGGTGACCAGAAACATTAGAGGAGACAGTGTCCTAATTGAAACCATACAGTGCAAACTGCTGATGTCACAGAGAATATCTTTCCTTTTGTCTTGTAGGAGTGTAGCAATGTATACATAGAACAACAACAGTACGTGACAGAGAAAGAGATGAATGTTACTGTAAAATAACACAAACTTTTCAACAGCAGTTTTTATTTATCTATACTGCCCTTTGACTCAGGTTTTGGCCATGTATTAAAATCTTTTATAAAAAGCACTATGTTTATTATATTTTCAAGAGGAAATCTGACCATTTTCCTCAAATTGAGCATGAATAATACTGCTGCAACACTGAGATGTTTTTAAAGCATTCCAGAAGAAACATAAACTTAAGTCATGAGACCATGACAAATAAATCCTCCTAAACAACATTTTGTGGAGAAGCCCAGAGGGCTGCTTTGCTTAAGATGCAGCAGGTCTCCAAAAAGCACACTATGAATACATTTCCCTGCTAAAACTATTTTATCACTTTTAACAGCTCTGTTGGAGCTAATTCAGGACTGGTGTAAATATAGCTGTAGATACTGGCAGTGGGACACAAATGACTGTCACTGATATGGTTTATATCCAGGAAGAACCTGCTTCTGAATATGTAGAAACATTACTTAACAATTACCAGCTATTCACACTTACAACATTAGGAGATGTCTGGGGAAGTCTGTCAAAAGAACAATTAAGAAATGTTGTCTGAAACATTATAAGAGGAAAACAGTGCCATTAAAATACTTTTGCAACCTATACCTCTCTTTGCATTTTTCTCCTTTCTACACTGTTGCCCACAAAGTTGGAGTAATTTTGTTTTTAGACGCATTTCTCTCTTTATTCATATTTATACACATCAGTGATCACCTTTGGCCATGTGCTATGATTACAGTTACAGTGGGGCACTTACATACATCTGGACAAGAACAACAGATGGGAATTCAGGTAAATGACAATTCTGTTGTCTTTATCTGTGAAACTAATAAGATGGAAAATAATGAGCAGGCTAGAGATTCTAGATAATTGTGGATAATCTCATTTAACAAGATTAAGCAAGTATTACACGGAGATTTCCGCCTTCTAATATTGTCATTAGGTGATTTTGTGATGCCACAGATGAAATAACATTAAAAGCCACAACTGCAGTTTCTAAAATATAAAATGGCCTCATTTCTGCCTTAAAACTGTGCTTCCTTCTTTTGACATTGGTCCTTTTTCTTTTAAGTGGGCGGGGCTTAAGCAATATGGGCGGAGACTCACAAAATAAAAACAAGACGCCTATGACGTAACGCGTCGTCACTGACGCTGACAGAGGATCCAACCTACTTGGCGAACGGAGAAAAAAAATCATCTCAATAGGAAACTGCGAAAAATATATGGTATTTTGACAGTGGATACTCGATGTACACAGCTCGTTCGGTAAAAACTGTACTTCTGCTGCATTATGAGGAAAAACATCGACGTGTCTGGTTTCTGTGTTCGCCTGCTGTCGTCTGAGGCTCAAACCAATTGACGCGGTGAAAAAAAAGCCTCTGTTGCTCACAGCAGCAATGTTTACATTCCAAATATAGAAAAATACTGGAGGATTATGAGGGAAATTAAACATCGACCGCAGCTACAGATCGTCAACAGCGAGAGCAGAAGACTTTGTGTTGGGTATCCAGGTTAAACATGAATTATCCGTATAAGCTGTAGAGCTGAAGGGTCAAAGCAATGACAGTTGGCTCAGCCACACTGCACAGCACACATCTACTGATGCCGACCATAGAACCCCAGTAATGATAATCTGATAGATTAAACTGAATAGTTTAATGGAACCTACAATAGTTTTAGCAAATGCATAGCGCACATCGCCCTCCATCGCCTCACAGAAAACAACATCAACATCCGCCATCGGCTTGACTCCACATCAGCATTTGGTGCAAATCGCACAACAGCAGCTCCTCTAGGATACAGGCTTCTCATATACAGGCTGTTATCATTTGTCAGAATAAAGGACGTCGAATGGTTCTAATGAAGCCATTTTGGCTGCTCAAACTGTTCTGAAATCTATTTCTGACCTGACAATAGGTCATTACTCAGTATACAGCACAGAACAGAAGACAAATCTAACCTGGATGTTAAAAGCCAATGACAAGCAAAGCGATGGAATTCCGTATTAATAGGTGATTTTTCATGGTTATCTTATAAAAATCTTCAGCACATAAGTATATGAGAAATGCAGCAGCCCATTAGTAGAGGTATGTGTATTTTGAATGCACATACTCTGACACAAAACACACAAGCATCACATTCAACCAAAGTAAGAATTGCTTACCTGCCTTTGCAATATTATTCAAGTTGTAAACGAGATCACACACAGTAGAAACGACAATTCTTAAAGCATAGCTTTAGATAGCCTTTAAGTGAGGTAGTTAAAACACCATAATACAAAAATAAAAGGCTTTCTTCTTAGAAGAAGGGCTTCGTGTAAAAATGTTACACTGATGTTTTCAGATCATAACATCTGCAGCTTTTTGCTCCTGTCCTCTATTTTCTTCCGCTGCAGATTTGTGTTTATTGCTGCCTCCAGCTGATCCTCGGATCAGAATGTAGAACGTACAAAACAGCTGATTGTGAGATCACAATACTCTTAACCCCGCCCATAACCCCGCCCACGTAGAATAAATCAACCAATCAGAATATTACACAAGCTACAAGCCGGGGCCTCTTGGTAACAGGGTGGGGGCTGGGCTGGAGCTGTCAACACAGACCCAGATGGAAACAGTGACTTTACCCACAGACTGATCCATGATCAGCTCTTGCTGTCACCTTACCAGGGGATGCAAAGTTTATCTGGGGGATGGTAAACTGATCCTGAGTCTGTTTGTGTGCCGCTAGAGCTACAGGCCTCTAACAAGACAGGATGAAAGCAGAGTTAATATAAAATCGTCAATTTTGTGATCTTGAAGAAGCAGACAAGACAAAAGAACCCCAGTGGAAGGGGTTGCTTTTAACTACTATTTTCTCCTACGGGTATTTATTCATTTATTTAAAAAATATTGGGTTGCATCAATTTATCTTTACTACTACAAGTAATTCTGAACATTGTGTATAATGAAAGTAAATCCTCTTTGCAGGTTTTACTTTTCTGCTAAAATGATGAAACTGATTATTTACTGGGGCACATTCTGATGCCACCTTTATCATACACATTCAGACTGTTAATTTTGGCCACTGTCCAGACACTAGATTAGTTTCTGCTGCTCTGTGATGTTGGGGATGTTGCTTTAAATTCAGTTTGTAAATAGCCCTCTCTCCCCTCCCCCTCGACATCCATTTTCACTCCCCCTTGGTGGGAGTAACCTTTATATGCCACTCACCACGTCTTATCCAATCAGAAAAGAGTATTTTCTGACTGCAGCATTTGAGTAACCAATGAGCTGTAGAAAGCTGTCAGAAACCCCTGGTGGTGATTTCTACACTCTGCAGTCTGTAAAGCTCTGAGAATACCCACTTGCCCCTTATTTTTATCCATTGTGCAAATTGTTAACTGTTGACATAACTGTGTGTTTGTACATTGTGTATTTTCTAAGTGAAATCTAATCTGATGTTGTGTTTGTTTAAAGTCTAAAGAGTTTTATGTATAATCCTGTGTTTCCAAAATGCTGATGGGGCCTGCTGTTGGAGAGTGGATAATAAATGCACTAATTATACTTCAGTCAGAAATACACCACAGTGTTTACATATCAATTACAACCAAAGTCCAGCCATGGAAATGTTTTATAATTAGTGCATTCTGCACAAACAGACTCATCGCATTGTTCAATGTGGTATTTAAGTCTTAAGGATTAATTTGTCTTCATAATCAACTAGAAATTGAATAAATGTAATAATGGTACTGTATTTCATCAGTAAGATGTGCAGCAAATTGAGTTATTTGACATCATTTTTATGGGAGCTCTGCAAAAGAATGCCAATGTACTGGGATTGTTTGTTTGTGTACAAATGACAAATAAAAATCTTGAATCTCCTGTCATTCATTACATTATTATTGCATGTCATAGTGCAACTAAATCTAGCATTTTATCTGAAACAAACTGATTATGTATTAACACCAACTATAGCTATAATTGTGTACTCAAAAGCAATGAGATAATTTCTTGTGATGAAGACTTAATTTTTTATTGACCTTTGAGTGCAACTTTACCAAGTTTGAGTCATTGATGAAGAAAAATTAAGTCAAAATGCTGGTTGGCTGTAGTTTCCAAATGACACTCTTTAGTAAAAATGTGAATTTGTGAGAATTAAGATAATGGGTTTTATTTAAAAGGAATGTTTGCTCCAGAGCTACCAGATCTATTTCAAAACACTGTCCGTACATTACAATACATTCACTTTACAGGTTCTTTCTAGTGGAAGATTTATTAATATATTGAACAAATGTACATAAACCTGTATAACACTTGTAATATACACTGAAAACATCAGATAACCATCACCTTTGTCATTTGTTTTTCCAGTTCATCGTATTAAAATATATCAAATTTTGCCCATTTAATCTCTAGGGCAGATCATTTCTAACACATGGTAGACCAGTGTTATGTGTGGACAAGTAGCCTACACTGTTTACACAACCTACTATGTTTCAGATTCTCTTTTTATTTTACATTTTAGAGCTTTAGGGACTTACAAAACAATCCCTTAAAGGAATTCAATATGTTCATGACAATAACTGTCTTCTGATTACCACTTTCAACTGTGAGTAAATACTCGAGCTCAAAAGAAATATGTATTCCACCCCTCCCTCATGCTGACTACTTGTAATCCACTATGGACACAACCTTTAATGTAGGGTCAAGTCTTTAGGAGGTGGCATACCTAAAATAGCAGGGGTTTTTTCAGGAATGCATTGTAGTCTGTCATATTATGTTTTAGAACTCAGGTGAATATGAATCCACTTGAAGACAAATAAAAAAAAAACATATGGACCACACCTATAAAAGTTATGTCCTCAAAGATGCCCTACATAGTCTTTAGTAGAACACTTTATCTGCTAGACTTCGTCACGTAATTATGAAACAGCTGAGAGATGATAGCAAAAGTCCAGCACAGTGCGAGCTTTCTAAAGACAGGATGATAAGGTTTCAGCCTATACAGTTACCAGGTGCTAGGCAACTCAAGTGGACACACACACACACACACACACACACACACACACACACACACACACACGCATACACATATGCACACACATCGGCCCTGCAGTACTAACGATCTCCAAAACCTGGTAACACACTGAACACAAACATTTAGCAGCAGCAGTTTGTGCGTCTCCACTCGTGATAATGTTTGTGTTTGACTAATCAGAAAACTCACAGACCTAGTATGACTTGTTACGTCATGTTCTTGAACATGTTTTGGCATTTCACTAACGATGAACGACAAGTTCAATTTAAACTGTGTGTAGTTATTATCATCAGATGGATGTGGCCACAACTAGAATTCACATACAACTGGAAACTAAAAACACAGCAAACATACATCAGGAGCAGAGGAAAGAATCTTTTATACTTTGTGATATATTACAGATTTTTCCCCTTCTATTGTCTCCACTGAGCTTCCACTGAAATCGCCTTGCTTCACAGGATTCCCACAGTTTCCCAAGCTGTAGGAGAAATAGGTGAAAGGTCATAGTAGTGTTTCTCTCACTCTCTCTCTCTCTCTCTCTCTCTCTCTCTCTCTCTATTTCAATTCAATTCAATTCAATTCAAAAGGCTTTATTGGCATAAGAAACAGATGTTTACATTGCCAAAGCAAATTGTACATTTCAAGGTGGTATATGCCAAGAGTGCAAATTTAAGAAAAATAGTGATAGTAAAATAAGGATAAGGCATTTTAAGATTTAATGGTCTAAATACATATATAGGATATATATATGTATTTACACATATAGACATCAAGGCTATTAACAGTTTTTGTACTCTCTCTCTCTCTCTCTCTCTCTCTCTCTCTCTCTCTCTCCCTGTGTGTGTTAATGTTCATGGGTGTAACATGCAGCTCTTATTCAACTGCATGCCTGTCCTTGCTGGCTGTGACCCGGCCGACCCACCTAAATGCACACAGCTTCCTCGTGACGTTGCACTGTAAACACAGCTGTTTTGTTTATGGTGAAGGCTGAGGTGTGGCTCTGACTGGGATGACTCAGAAATCAAGCTTATGTGTTGATGCTTGGAACAAACAGGAAGGAAACCTGTTAATTTCCTTAAGCAGTACTTAGAAAGTTGAGGGGAATCTTATTGTAGGTGCTTTCTTACTTTTACATTACTATCCTGACTTTAGCTGCTGTGTTGTGTGCAGATTAACGGTCTCTATGGATACCTGTTTGGGAAGAAAAACTGAAAACAAGGAAGAGACTGTGACTGGTGCCTCGTCTGTAGCTTTAATTTGAGGTGCCCCTCGCCTGTCTCTTTGAGGTCTTTTTTCCCTTGCATAAGTGGCTGCCGGCTGGTGATAAGACAGCAGCTCCAGATGATACAGTATGCCAGACCTGCTTTCTGTGTTACCGCAGAGTGTACAGTGCCAGCAGCAGTGTAAATGATCTGTGTCCAGCATTATGCAAGCTGTTAAGATTGTACCTCTCTGTAGCACTAGTTAACCCTCAAATACCTAAATAACCAGCAGCAACCTAAACCATAAAATGTTTAATAATAATTTGAATCACTAAATCTACATTACATCGATAAATTAAAAGAATTCAGCTAAAATGCTGTTTCTCTGCTTTTAATTGTCATCAGAAATGATCCACTTGGACGTTTAGAGGCTCTGCAGTGAATGTGGAAACACTGTCATCTTCTGTAAATCTGATTCACCAATAAAACCCAAGTAGTTTAACAAATGAGAGTGATTGTAGATGCTTGTTTTTATGTTCAGTTAATGATATTTTTTGCTGAAAAGGCAAATTTCCCTAAGTTTTCTCTTTTTTTAACATAATTTACTCTGCACTTTTATGAATATCTATACAATAAATACATTGAACATGGGAAAATTTCTGATTTTCACTGAAAAATGCAACAAGCAGAGATAAATGGTGATAAGCCAGGTAGGAGGGGTCAGATGTAGAGAAAAAAATAATAGCTGTAGGTCTTTAAGGGCTAAATCACTGCTTTGTAGTCTATATAAGAGCCTCTGATATTGACAAAGTGCCCTTTTAAAATACTGAACACCTCTGAAGCAGTGTTAAATTAGCTTTGAAGGAAATTAACACCTCATGGGATAATCATAGAAAAAATTCTGTTCTTATAATGCAGAAAAAAGGCAGTTCCTTCAATGAAAAATGTAGAGTACACAGTGAACAGATGAGGCACACTTTTCTCTCTGAATGAGATATGTTTTCTTTTTTCATTACATGATAAGTTTTATACATCTCTGATGTTTGTAGTGTAAATATTGATCTACAGTCAGCTGCCTGAAAGCTGGAGGCACAGGTAGACATGTAGCTTACCTCTAAACCAAATTTGTCTTAAAGCAGCACGTGAGTCCCACTAGGCTATATTTAGTTTATTCTGCACTGAAAACACTGTGGCCATTTGTCTTATAAGACATGACAATATTTGGATGAAGCTGATCTTCATGAACCTCAGTGAGTTGTGCTCATTTTGCTCTCTTCAGGTAGCATCGCGTGTAAAATCCAATGAAAAAGCCTGTGGTTCATGTTTGCTGAAGAATTTCCACCTCATATTGCATACTGTTTGTTTGCAGCCTAGCTTGCCCTTAACAGTACACTCAAGTCCCAAGACAACCTCGCCATAAACACATTCGTCCAGCCCTTACTCAGCACTCACGCAACATGGTAGGCTTTTTGTCACTGGTCCAGATTCACACAACAACAGAGAGCTGATATGAGCCAGTATCCCTCCCACCCTACCTCCCTCCTCCTGGGAGACCCCTGCACCGGCCTGTCCTGTCTGTGTTTAGTTCTGCAGATGGAGGGAAAGAAGAGGCTGGGAGGTCAGTTATCAGTCTCACCCCCTTTTTCCCCTTCCCTCCCCTTCCCTTCTTCAGCCCTCATGCCATGCGTGCATCCCATGGGTCTATCCCTACAAGGCTAAAGCAAACAGGGCCTGGAAGTGCTGTCCTTGGCAAGGGTGTGCAAACACAGCATGAGTGAGGACAGGCTGTGCTCTCCAGAGGGAGATGATCACCACTCATTCACGCTCCGCAATAGCATTTTATGAAGCTTCATAAATGAGTTTGATTGATTACACTGGTCTACAAGTAAAATGCTCATATTTGAGTCACTAATATAGAAAAGTTAAGTCAAAAATGCTGTTTGGCTGTAGTTTCTAAATACAGTCTTGGGTAAAAATGGGAAATTCTGAGAATTAATGAGAGAATGGGTTTAATCAAATGAAATGTTTGTCTCAAAGCTACTAGATCTACATCAAAACACTGTCTGCACATTACAATACAGTCTCTTTACAGGTTCTGTCTGGAAGAAGATTTATAAATCTGTTGTGTAAATGTACATAAACAAATTTAACACTTTATCATATACATTTAAAACATCAGGTAACCAGTACTTTTATCATTTGTTTTCCGATTCATCTTTTTAAAGTATGTAAGATTTAGCACATTTAACCTCTAAGGCAGATCATTTCCAAAAAATTGTTTACCAGTTCAATATGTGAACAGGTAAACTACACTTTTTACATAACCTTTTATGTTGCAGATACTCTTTTCATTTTACATTCTACCACTTCAGGGACCTAAAGAAGCAATACCTTAAATAAATCTATTGCATTTAAAACTGTAGCTTTTTCTGATGTAAGTAAATACCTGAGCTCATATTTTACATGATACTGTAAATAGATGTATTCCCCTCCTCCTCTGTTATGACTTAATCCACTATATGTGGAATAACCCTTTATCATAAACATTAAAAACATCAGCTATCCAGTACTTTGGTCATTTATTTTCCAATTCATCTTATGAAAGTATGTGAGATTTTTCACATGTAATCTGAGGCACAACATTTATAAAAAGCTGTAGGCAGTGTTTACATTTAGTTAAAAGTCTACAAGTGACCTTGCAACATGAGATATGTTGAGAGACAGCAACATTTTAGTCAAATGAGTCAGTTTATTTGAGAAATCTTCTGCCCAAGGTGATTTCTTCTGTACGTTCTCTTCTTCCAGACATACCAGTGTTTGTCCTGAACAGTAAATGTTGGAAGAAGGAGCCCACTGCTCAGCTGAGTCTCCTAACTCTGAAACCCAAACATGACCTGCAGCCTAAAATAGGACCGAGCAAGGATTAAATCAAAGTAAAACTGAGCTACAAAGGCATCCGTTTCCTTTCCACTCGTTAATCCTGACGTCAATTCAGTTTATGTTTAGAAAACCAGCTCTCACTTCACTTTTTCACTTAACTTTTTCTCTAAACTAATGCTGCGTGGGTCAAGTGACATACAGAAATACACAAGAGGAGCAGACTGAGAGGTTGGAACAGACCAGGGAATGTCGTGACCTTGAATTACATAACTCTATCATGACTAAAATATCTCCACAGTCTGCTGTCTCAGCTTTAGCTCATATTTCCTTCTTTTACTCCTTGTTACCAGTAGGGGATGTAGCTCAGTGGTAGAGCGCATGCTTTGCATGTATGAGGCCCCGGGTTCAATCCCCGGCATCTCCACTGCTTTTGTGCATGTTTCCACAGAACAGAGTGGATCCAGTTGTAGTCCACTGTGGAAGATCACCATTTAAAACAGGGGTGTCACACTCATTTTACTTCAGGGGCCATATTCTCCAAATATGATCTGAAGTGGGCTGGACCAGTAAATTAATAACATAATACTATAGAAATAATGCCAACTCCAAACATTTCAATATGTTTATAGTGAAAAGAGTAAAATTACCTAATGGAAATGTTTACATTTAAAAACTATCCTTTTAAAAATGTGAATAACATGAACAACCAAGAAAAGACTGAAATTTATTAAGAAAAATAAGTACAATTTTAACTATGTTATGCCTCTGCTTATCATTTGC
The DNA here is from genome assembly GCF_902148855.1 of Sphaeramia orbicularis. NCBI lineage: Eukaryota > Metazoa > Chordata > Actinopteri > Kurtiformes > Apogonidae > Sphaeramia > Sphaeramia orbicularis. The sequence continues at coordinate 32,295,487 of NC_043963.1, forward strand.
AAACATGCATTACAACTTACAATCACAATGGATCTGCAAATACACAAAATATTTTGTTACCGGCAGAATATTTGTAAAATTGCTTTTACTTCTCTCAGGACATTTCTAGTTTTTTATGTTTTTTTGTGAAAGGCTAGTTTGTAAATGTACACATTTTCATGTAATTTCACTTTTTTTTTTTTACACTAAAACAGAGGAAAAATTTGGAATTGTCATTATTTGGGGGTTATTTTGATAGTTTTTTACTGATTTGACTCACTTGAGACAAAAGTAGGGCTTTAAAAGGTCCCTTAAGCAAAATGATTGACTGTTAATATCTTGAGTGTAACTTTTGCATTTCATAAATTGATCCTACTTGGATTGGACCCTTTGGCGGTCCAGTTTTGGCCCCCGGGGCCGTATATTTGACACCTGTGATTTAAAAGAAGCTGCTGGGTAAATACTTATTCTTAAACGAGGTCAATGCATTATGTCTCCTTTACAAACTAACTTTAACATAGCACTAAACTTTTTACCTCTACACAATATGTAAATTAATTAATTAATGAGTTGATAAACATAAAAATGAAGAAGACTGCACTGAAATTCCTTGAAATGTAAGTATGAGAATTTGTACAGGAGCATACCTTAGGACATGGATTCCCGAAGTGGGGTAGGCGTACCCCCAGGGGTACTTGGAAGAAGCCCAGGGGGTATTTTAATTTTTTTTTGACAAATACATTAAATAGGTCATCATGCACCGAATACAAAACAAATAATGAGAATTAATGCTGAAATATAAAACACAATAAATACATTCATATAATAGCTTTATTGTCAGTCATCTTGTTTAAGCTTTGGTAACATTTTAATTTTTATTCTGTATTATTCAAAATGAGTTTATTTGAGTAGCTAAGTAATTATTTTTTGTTGATGAAAGGTTCATTTATACATTCATTAATGACCAATTTATTTATTTTTCTTATCAATGAAAGAGGGCACTTGTCAGTTTATATTTTGCACACAAAATTTACTTTAAAAAATCTGTTTTTTTAAAAATATATTACAGTTAAGTATATGTTGTTTATTTACAACAACAGACACCTTTGGCACAGGAAAAAATTTTGCCAAATTTTTTTCAATCAAAAATGTTGAAGTGAGAGTTGGGGGTACTTGGCAAAAAAAATATATTCCAGAGGGTACTCCACTGTAAAAAGTTTGATATCCATTGCCCTAAGATAATTAATTAAGAGAGGTCCGGACTGGCACAGACTAGCAAAAACCAAATTAAATTAAATTAAATTTGATTAAATTAACTATAAAATGAGAATTTGTACATCTTACATGAACTCTTTAAGAGTACATGAATTACTGTAAGAAACTGTAAAAAACCATCACAGGAAATACACAGCCTGGCATAAACAAATAAATAAATAAATGAATGAGTATACATTTGATTAATTCATTAGATAAGATAATTACTGCAAATGATAAATACATTAAAGCTATAACAAGTTGTTTAACCCTAACTGATGTAGTGAGAAGCTTTCATCATTTTATTTTATACTTTTAACATGTCATTGTATGAAATATTGCTTAGTGAAAATACACGAAAAATAAACGTCTTCAACAGAGCAGATGAGGGAATCAATGTTTACTTCAAACTGACTGACAGATTGGCCCTATACTCTGGCAGTGTGTGATACTTTAAACTAATTACTTTAAATTAGGATTCAAGACCTCAATAAAACGACTCAAGCAGCAGCACGTCACATGTCCTAGATAACCCCACCACAAAGGCCCAAAGCTACGCCTTACAGAATACTGGTGGAACACAGTCAATTGCTTTGGCTTAAATCCTATGTGAAACTTGTGGGTGAAGTCAGGTAACAAAGTACAAAAATAAGGTCTTACATCTGACAATATTAGTCACTAAACATGTTATTATGTTGGTGCTACAGATGTCCTTTACATCCTCGAACTTTTGAGGTGAAACCATGTGTCATGTTGATTTTGTCTTTGTCAAGTATATGCAGTTGAAACAATAGGGATATAACACCAAAAATTATTGTACCCTTTTATTTGACTTAGAATCAAAACATTTTTACAACTGAAATGTGATGTTTTTCTGACGTGAAACTTACATTGTTTCATATCTGCCAAAAAAACAAGAGTGACCAACATTTGAGGGTATTTTGCTCCTTGATCATATGATTTGTAGAAGATGCAGTGAGTCCATATCAGCAAAAGTCCAGAGTTAGCAGAAGCACAGACAGGACAGAGAGAAAAACAAGATGCAATGATCCAAACATCACAGTCATCTCAGACAAAAAAACATTGTATTTGTAGCAGCAATACAATGTTATCTACATGTAACAGGAACATAAGATGATTTTCCATATTTTTGTCATTGGTGAGAGGTGAGGGTTTTTGTTGTGGTTAAAGGCCCAAAAGTTGTAGCAGAGATCTTTAAAAGCCCTAAAAATATCACTTAATTTGGTCTCCATGATTGCAGGTGGTTATCTTGTACCAAACACTACCTGACTTCACCCTGTTACATCAGCTCAAATCAGGTCAAAGCAGGTTTGTCAAATTTATTTAGTAGCACAACACACAGCAACTCATCTATGGCTCTGTGTGTGACGCACACAGATATTTTGATAAACATTGTTGCTTAGATTACAAAGCTCTACAATTTATTAGAAAATATCTGCTTCAGACATTAAATGTGCTAAATCCTTCATACGTTATTAAGATGAATCAGAAAACAAATTACAAAAGCGCTGGTTAGCTCATGTTTTCAATGTATATGATGGTGTATTATTACACATTTATGTTGGTTTATGTACATTTGTACAATGGATTCATAAATATTCCACTAGAAAGAACCTGAAAAGTGAATGTATTGTAATGTGCAGACACTGTTTTGAGCTAGATCTGGTAGATCTGAGACAATCATTCCTTTTGAATAAAACCCATTCTCTCATTAATTCTCAGAATTTCACATTTTGGCCCAAGACTGTATCTTAGAAACTACAACCAACCAGCACTTTTGACTTACTTTTTCTTTATTAGTGACTCAAATTTGATAAAGTTTAGCTACTTTTATTCTGGAAGCATTTTACTTGTAGACCAGTGTTATATGCAGTATATGAGTGTGTGTGGAAGAAATGAAACCTTTCACATCACATGCACCTATTCTGATCCAGGGAAAATAGATGAATGAAACATTAAATTGAGGATCATCATTTGATGTAAACAGCTTTGGGTATGTTACATATTGAAGGAAAAAAGCTTACAGAAGCAGTAGTGAAGGTTAGCTTTACAAAGCATTTTGTATAAATGTTTTTGTTTTTGTTTTTTTTACCATTCTGCAGATTTTTTATAATGTTGCCATGACATGACCCTTTAAAAAGTTGCTTCAGACCACTGGGTGTCAAACAGATTCACTGCATGTTAAAATCAGGAGCTCCTGAGTCAGTCTGCTGCAGGTGTTACTAGAAGACCAGCTGATACTCTGGGGCAGTGCTCCTTTTAGAATTCAGTAAAAAGTTTAAAGAGCATTGCCCACAATTAGAGCAGCAACCTGAAAAACTCAGGGCTGATACAAACAAATGTCATCTGGATTTAGCGTGTTAGACGTTGCCAGTTATCCCTCAGGACACACTATCTGTCATGAAACAGGACCACTCTGCAGGTCAAGCCCTGACATGTACTATTCAGGTGCTCATTACCACCTAACCTACATACTATATGTCTGCACATTATGACCTAAAATTCCATTAAAGGGTCACCTTTACATAATTGGCACAGATCCATTCCCTACACGCAAAGCAAGCATGACTGTAGGTTGAAAAACTTTAGGAGCATAAATCATTCCTATTGGAGGTTGGTCAACGCTGACTCATCAAAAGGTTAATTACCTCAAATCAGAACCATGTACAGATTTCTGCAGAAATTGCAGAAATGGCTTGAAATAAGGTTTAATAAAATAAGTTAAGGACAAATCAGTGATGTATTTTACCTAGTGCTGTGTCAGATTCTTCACTATGCTTCACAAATTATTGATTTATATATTATATAGTCCAGAATTAAAGTTATGTTGTCATCAGACATGTTGTCCTTTATTTTAAATATTCAGGGTTTGGAACATGAAAATGTTCCACAGTGAGGAGTTACTTTAATTTAGTTCATTAAGCCCCTGTGTGCACATATATCATCTCTACATGTGTGCCCTGTTAGTTTTAATATGCATAGGTTTAAACTGTCATGGTTTCAGTTTGTGGCTGTTGTACACATGCTGAGTGTTATTTACATGAAATGTGACACCACATTTACTCTGACCATTATCTCTTACTCATGTCAACCCCTTGAGACCGTGCATCCACTTTTCATGATATGCATTTTATATTTTGCATTTCCTGCAGCTTATAGTTAATTTTTCTCATCTTAAACCATTTGTTCTCTTTCATCAACAAGTTTCTACACTACATTTATCTGTGTAAAAATAAGAGGGGTTAAACTCTTCAAACTATGACAAATCGTTGTGCGGCCACGTCCCAGGTAAGAGAGGACAAGGTTCAGATTCAGATTTAGGTTTAGTTTATTTGTCATATGCACACAATCAACAACGCAATGAAATGTTGTGGAAAAGAAGAACCAGTTAACTCACTATTCACCATATTAGAGGCACAAGGAATACAAAACATTAAAAAAGTATATAAATATATGAGGAAAGAAGGAAAAGAAACATGATCATCAAGAGAAATATGATTACGTACATGTGCAGTCAGTGTCTAGAGCTGCAAAATGACAATGAAGACATGAACAGATCAGTGGTGCAGATACAGTGGATGATGATAATACTATGCACAGTGCAAACCTACTGAAAAAATACTCTGACTGAAACTTGAACATTTATGCTTAATAATATTCATAGTTTTGAAACTATAAAGTAATCATTTGAAGACACTGGAATTTTAACAATTGTGAATGGTTAGAAATCATGTTGAAATATCCTGGTGTTTCAGAGAAATGGGGGATCTTATGAGCAGTGAAAACTGAAAATAACTGTATTTGCAGCAGGAGGCACAGGCACGACAGCTGACCAGTGTGCAGTTTAGAGCATGTTTACAGCAAAATACTGGACAATTATAAGCTTTTCGGTTGGTGCAGTTTAGTTTTTTTTGCATACACTGTAAAAAGTGACCGCAGAATTAACACCAAAAAGTTGTAAAATTGCAACATAAAAAAAACTGTAAGTGAAAATACAATGCAAAGTTATTTATTTGAAAATATTTTTGTGCTAATGATGAAATCAAATATAGCTGTAGTTTTTGCAGGAAGAGTATGTTAACAAAACCAGATTTGTATGTAGAAATTTTGCATTTCTAATGTTTTGAGAAAATAAAACTGTAAATTGAAAAACAATGTGGTGCCAGACCATAATGTTGAAATAACAGCCTATTCTCATACTTAAAATAAAAGTAATAAAAAAGTAGATGTAACATTTTAAACATGTAAATATCACTGAAATCCAATGTTAAATCTACATGTTTAAACTGTTAAATCTACATATTCGTCCGCAAATATGGTTATGGTTTGATGTGGGTTTTTTTGTTTTTTTTTTTTACATTGTGGATACGTTAGGGCACTTACTGTATATTATAACAGTTTTATACTTGTACATGCTGATGATGTACTGATGTTATAGTATAACAGTAATATGTCTTTACAGTGTTGGATTCTTATATTTATTTGTTCCTACCGATTAAAAATAGAGAGCTGAAATTATAAATGCAAACTAGAATTTTAGGTTAATGGGAATTAATGTTTGGTGAATGTAACTTGTCTTCATGACCATTACTGGTCTTTGACTGCCCCCTTGTGGACTCCTACAGAATGGTTCCTGCATGCACTGATCCTCTGCTCCCTCTGTTGTGCAGATGGAGGCGCCAGTTCATTATTTTACCTCCTACACTTTCCTTTCTGAAGAACCACAAATAGGCCACATTACAAGAAAGATTCAATACTGGTACAAATGCTACAGCCTTGGCTTCATCACCTGTTCAGAAACTACACTTGATACCTATATGTGTTTTGAGCAAGAAAACAGAGGCCAGAGGCACTATTATTGACTGTAAGCTCAGGTTTGATGCCAACACTGAATCTGTGGTGAAGAGGGGCCAACAGAGAATCCATCTCATGAGGAGACTGAACTCTTTTAATGTCAGTGAGAAGATTTTAAGAAACTTTTATTGTTCATTTATTGAAAGCCATCTAACTTTTTCTTTTATCTGTTGGTTCAATGTTTTAACTATGAAAAACAAGAACAGTCTGCATGCTATTGTAAAAATATGTTTCAAGATCATTAGAGTCAGACTTGGAGCTTCAGGTGGTGAGGAAAGCCCAGTCCATCATCAGGGACCCTCACCATGTGTTGCATCTGAAGTTTGCCTTGATGCCCTCAGGCCGGCGTTACCACGCTCCTCAGAGGAGAACCAACAGATATTCAAGATCTTTTATTCCTTCAGCTATCACACTTTTAAACTCTGACAGAAGCCATTTTAGTCATTTTATATGATTTTGTTGTTGTCGTTTTCTTTTTTTTTAAAATGTTAGCAGAACCAATAGGGTCTTTTAGTCTTTTAGTCTGCATTGGTATTTATTGATTATTTATTGTTGATTATTTAAATGCATTTATTTGTAGTTGCTTGCAATAGTCCTGTATTTGTGCACTGATTTATTTATGTTTGTTACATTGCACTTTGGATGTGGGCTGATGTCTATGGTAAGCTGCAAATGAATTGCCCGTATGAGATAAATAAAGTTTTCTGAATCTGAATCTGAATCAGTTTGAAGCAACACAGTTCAGCATGGATACAAAGAGGGAAATGGAGAAAATGGTACATTTCCATTGTGATCACCAAAAGTATGATCCAAGGTCTAATGTAGTTGCAATGACAAACACAACCACATTAACATGAGAAATGCTTTCCACATTTTATATATATATAAAAAAGTTGTAGAGTGTATCCAACAAGACAGGAAGTCAAGAAATATATGTTGCATTATTATTCAGCACCACTCAGAGACTGGATCAGATGATTAAACAGTTTTCTATAATGTCTGAGTTTGATATGCACACCGGAAAGATTATTATTATGACTAAATATGCACAACTAGACAGATTTCGGTATGCTCCCTGGCTGCAGAAAATTTGGTAACAATGTGGCAAACGGATGTTTACGTCGAACCGCATGTTTTCAATGGTGCGTTGTTCACCAAAAGTCATGTAGTGTCTGTACACCAATATACTTCCATCAATAACATGGCGTATAGGCCTTATAGATATATTGTTATAACTTGTTCACAAATGTTTATTTACTCCTGTACCAGGAAGACTTAGTTACAGATCTAACACAGATGCCACCATGTGATAAGCCAGATTTCCATTCCAATCTTGTAGAGTCCGTACACCATATTCAAAATATGTGGGTCTAATTTTATTGTTTCTGTCAATATATGGAATTTTTCAGCACGCATGCTTTGGACACGACATCTATGCAATAAATAATGCATGATTATCCTGAGTGCTGAAACATTTGTATATCTTTGTAGGCATTAAATATGGAGGCTATTCGGCTGTAGTGTCCGTACACCCAATAATTTCTGATTTGACAGGGGTACAAGCCTGCAAAATTTTTTGTAGACACCATAATACAAAAATATTTTGGACTTTAAAAGAGAAATATCAGACAAATAAAATGGCCTGTCTGATTTTTTTGATAGAGCATTATTATTTTGTATTTATATGTGCACTCTTTCTGGTTACCCTTCATTGTGATCAGGCTGATTGATTGATATTGCTGCACAGTGCTTTCTCACTCCGTTACTCACTCGGCCAGGCCCATATCAGTGTGTGTAGTTCTCTGTGATGTGGCATCTATTACTGTTCCTCCAAATGTAAACAACTTACCACTGGATGACCTTTATTGGTCCCATATATTACATCAAAGCATGCCTGTGGTCGGACGGTGGTGTCTGTTCAGATAAGGTTAGAGTCACCAACACACATCTGGACTCAGTGTTGTAAAGAAACCTTTCACTATGAGTTTACACGTGGACACAAATACAGAAATAAACTAAGATGAATGGAACTGAAAACAAGAACTGTGCACCTCCAGTTTCCAATGCATGCTCTGAGCTTTTATCACATCAGTTAAAAATAGAGACAGTTTCCGTCTGAGAGTGATATAAGAGTGTTTGTTTAGTCCAGCAGAGCAGTGAGTAATGACGATCATCATTTATTATCTGCTGATGATGGATTAAAACAAACCACTGGAGTACTGAATAAAAAAAGGAGCATTTACTGATGTGGCAGGGATGAAAACATAGGCATAAATGATTGTTTTTCTGCTGCGTCAAAGCTTAATGTGTGAAATATCAAGGATAAAGTTGATTATGAGCAGAATTTTATGACATTTTGACTAGACGCAATTTACTAAAACTATATATTATGTGCACTTCATATATACAATATACTACATACTATACACTTTACTGTATACACTATACACATCATGCTATGTACTATATTATCCATTTGTTCTAGAATGAATTGACAATGTCCCAGCTTCAGTGGCTCTTCTGATTATAGTGAAAGATAAATTTAAAAAAACAAAACAACACTTTTTATGGAACAGAAATAAATTTTAAAAAACATATGAACAAATAAAAGACAAATTTAAAGCAAACCAAACGAAACCATCAAACAAAATTAAGGCTAAGTGACAAAAAAGAAAAATACAAACTAAACAAAGTCAAATAAATAGTTGGTCTAATCTTCAGATCAGAGTTTTATTTCAACTAATTTACACCATGTCACCAGAAATAACACTTGCTTTTACCATAAACATGTATTTTGTTGTCTTGCTTGTAAAACATATCCAACTCTAATATGTTCATAATTTTATGTCTCCTTCTGTCTATATTAGATTGGCAAAGAAACATTCTAACAAAAAATGCTAGATATTAATTTTTTTTTATCATCAACAAAGAAATCAACATAAAAAATATACATGATTCATGGTTCATGTGGCCTGGATAGAAACACACAAAACTAAAAGAGTCATTACAACTTCACACCAGAACACAGAAGTGCCCATACAGACATTTACACATACATGTATTTTGTTCAAACCATACATTATAGTCGCGGAAATTTTTTTTAGATCACCCTTGTTTTCTTCTGTTTCTTGTTCATTTTAATGCCTGGTACAATTAAAGGTACATTTGTTTGGACAGATATAATGATAACAACAAAAGTAGCTCATAAGAGTTTAATTTAAGAGCTGATAACTAGACATTTTCCATGTTTTTTTTTTTTTTTATTATAACCAAAATCACTTAACTTCTTACATCGATAGCTATGGCATTGTACTGCCAAAAACAGGGCTTTTAGGCATTCCATGTTTTCTTTTCTGTCTGTTTCAGTCACATGATACACACAGGCGTTAGTACTTGATTGCATAACCATTGTTTTTGAGGACTTTTGATGGTCTAACGATTTTTTCCGTGACTATATGTTCGTCAGTTATAAATTATTTAAGAAAATAACTGACATCTCACCAAGCATTTCATGTACTTCAGCACCAGATGTCTTATTCTTGCAAATTTCATTTGGTTATATTAAAAATGAAAATTGCAACTTTTTAAATATACGTCTTCATTAACATTATGCATCACATTGTTGCCAGAATCTACAGGTTTTATTCATTGGAAATGCATGGAATTTGCTGCCCATCATTTTCTCCTAAAACATACTTGTGTCTTACATGATGTTGCTGTGAGAGTGGGAGTGTGAGTCAGGTCTGCATTCCTCTATGATAATCTTATCTCAGTCCTGCTGAGCTTATGGACCTCTGAACTGTAGGGCAACGCACTTTCAAACACACGCTACAGTCAATATGAACAAACAATGACATGAAGCTCCAATACAGTACAGTAAAAACCATTAGAAACATCAAGTAACATGTAATATTATTGAGTATATAGGAAGTGAAATAATTATAAGTGAAGTAATGTGTCAGTATAATTTTACAAAGAAGTTAAATTTATTACAAATATGGTGTAAATTTGTTGCCACAAGATATGTAGAAATGTTTTGAATGACTCATAATAAATTAGTGTAATCAATGGAAATCAGGTTTGGGACAACTTTGCATTCTTTAAAGTATCATCAAACTTTATTATTAAATGTCAGTTAACCCATAAAGACCCAAACATCCACTGGCGACCAAAATCATTCACTGATATGAAGTATTAAATACTTGTAGATAGACTAATCCCTCAATACATGTAAATAATTGGTGTAAAATGCAGTTTGTCATCTTTTCATTTTCATCAGATATGACCCATTTGGACGTTCAGATGCTCCGTGGTGAATGTGGAAAGACTGTCATCTTCTACAACATTGATTCACCAGTAAAACACATGGAGTTGGAACAATGACAGTTGTTGGACACACTTATTTTGTGTCCAGTTCATATATTTTGCAGAAAAAACTGTCTTTTTCTTTGATTTTCTCTGTTTTGGATATGATAACCCTCGACTTTAATCTGAGCTTTAATGAACATCTACATAATCAATGAATTAAATATTGGAAAACAGCTGATTTTCACTTACAAATGCTAAATACAGAGTACAATATTAGAGTTAATGATGATTAATCACTTAAGAAAGGTTAAAAATAGAGAAAAAATCATTTAGGAACTGCCACAAAAACAGCACTGGGTCTTAATTAATATATTAATTAATTAATAGAAAAGAATTTAAGCTGAAAATCACATAAATCACTAACTTTACATGACAAAAATAAGTTCATTTAACTGCACTTTCATTAAGTGTTCTCAGTATCACATCACTCAAAATTTCAATCATGAAAAAATGATTAAAATGTATTTACTCATCAAATAATTTGCAACTTTAAAATGAATGTATTACATGTGATCAGATTTGTTTTGATTAAAATTGTTAAAAGTCTAACCAATAAGTGATTTATGTTTAATTTATGTTGAAATAAGATTAATATTTGTTACAGTTTTGTCTGTTTTATTAAGTAAATGACATTTATTTATTGACAAGGTATTATTCAGCAGTTCAGATATAACACAGGGAACATTAGGCCTTGAAATCTTAAAAAAATATGCAGCGAAAGTGGGATTTTGACACCAAAAGATCACACAATCAATAAATATAACCAATAGTCTTTTAGAATCATAAAGCAAAGGTTAAAAATTTAACATGCACGTGAAGACTGAAACATCTAAAGACGATTAAATGTCACAAATGAGGAGACAATGGCAGCTGTGATTGTGTAACGCTGGTCATGACAGAATCATCTGCCTTCTTTTCCATTCAATAACAGTGACTGTATCTGCACGTCCACCCTCTGACTGATGACTTCAGTGATTAGTTGCGCCCTTTGACTCGACACATCCACACAAAGACGACTCTGTGCATAAGAGAAGATTGATTTATCTGAGCTATTGTTGTTCCTCAGTGACAATCTGGAGAGGAACCTGCAGAGGTATCACATGTAAATGAGTCTGAGTGGCCGTTACCTATCGTCTGGATGAAATGAATGTGAACAGTGCATTGGATTATTCAGACTCAGCTTTATTGTCATTCGATCAGTGGTACTACACGATAGAACCAAATATAGTCACCCAGGTTTGAAGAATAGAAGATAAAAGGATAAAATAAAATAAAATATAAAAAAAGGTAAACAGGATAGACAACACTAACATAAAAGTATGCAAAATAATTTTTTTTATCAGTGTATTTTTATTCATTTTCAGTTTTTCAAACATACCAAAAGTAAGACAAATACTAAGACATATAACAGAGGAATAAGACAGCACAAAAAAAAAAAAAGTTCCACTATGTAATTACCCAACCACTGTACACAGAACACATTAACCGGAGTCGAGGTGCATTGTCAGCTGTTCTACATAAGAAATGAAAGGATGCCATACCACATTAAACTTCCCCATTGATCCCTTCAGTGTGTATCTAATCTTTTCTATTTTAAGGAAAAACATGACATCACATATCCATTTGCCAAAGGAGGGGGGGGGGGTTTGTCATTCTTCCAATTTAAAAGAAAAAAGAAATTTAAAAAAAGCAGCACTTGTAGTTGTTGTGTAGAGAATGTTTGCATTGTCAGAAAAACAGAGCGGAGGTTTGGTTGTTGTTGAGACTCGTACACATGAACATGCTCAAACCTGACACCAACCCTGAGTTCAGTACAGCCTCATCTACATCTGAGGTGCATGAAGAGTTCACAGAACAATTCATTCTTTTTATTTCAACAAAAACAACCACAAACAGCATTTATATAGGACAACTCCTTCCCTCAGCTTGAAATGATAACAATGTCCTTTAGTCACTTTGAAGTCTGCAAGTGAAAATGTCCTCATTTTTTAACCCTTTCATGCATGAATTATAAGAACCTCCATCAAGATTTTTTACCTGAGTATTTTTATTCCTCTTTAGGCATGAAAAAAAAAACAAAAAACAATGTGATTGACATTTTTTATGAACCTATTTTTCATGGAGTTACAAAAATATCAGTTGGATACCATGGATTTAATTTTTGAAGCAAAGAAACATGCATTTACTGGCATACCGTGTGAAAACTATGACATAAAAATATTACACATCTTACACACTCCACCACACACAGGACATTTACACAACCAAGACAGGACATTGATTCTTATTACTGACTGACATTTTGTTTCTTTTGTATATTATATGCCATATATCTTATCCCCCCCCCACACACACATTATGATGATGTAGTGTAAATGTAAATATTGTACAATACTGTACATAAATCTCTTTGTCACTTGGTATCGCTTCAATAAAGGTATTAAAAAAAAATTAAAGTGGTTTTTCACATTTTAACATACTATAATACTAGTTATTACTCACTGAGATAATATGAAAAAACAAAAACGTTCTTGTGAAAAAAAAAAAACCAAACAAACCCTGTTAATTACAGTCTAATAACAATTAGCATTTGATTTACACTCAAATATGTTAGTGCAGATCAGATTTATCAAGAATAGTATAGTTACAGTAATGGTATGAATGTCAGTGTATGAATGATGCACCGCACGGCAAAAATCTAAATCTTACCAAGTGTATTTTTCTCATTTCTAGTCCAAATATCTCATCACACTTAAAACTAGACATAATCACCTAAAGAGTAACTTTTCAGTGAGATATAAGAACTTATTTTTAAACAATAGATCTTGAAAATCTTATTTCAAGAAATCTTACCAAGATCATTTTCACTTGTTCCACAGGAAGAGTTTTTTTGTTTGAATTAAGCAAAAAAAAAAAAAAAATCTGTCAATGGAACAAGTGAAAATGATTTGAATGACTGTCCACAGTAGTGACTGCTATGCATGAAAGGGTTAATAAAATGAGACATCAGGTTCATATCTCGGGTGAGACTTAGTTATAGGATATTTATCTTCATGGACATGTCTGCAGATTTAATTAAAATATTTGTTTCTGGTTTATTTTACAATTCCAGATCAGAGAGTTTTAGTTGCTCTGTTTCTAACAAGTGATGTGTGTAATACTAGGAACAATGTGAATTTATGCCCCTTATAATGTTTTTCAAGGCAAGTGACATTAGTGTAGAGGTGAGTGAAAACAGTTTAATTAAATGACTGACATGTGACTCCTTTATACTAATTCATACACAGCAATTAGATGCTTTAAAACAGGGGTGTCAAACTCATTTTCTTTCAGGGGCCATATTCAGCCCAATTTGACCTCAAGTGGGCCGGATTAGTAACATAATAGCATAATAACTTAGAAATAATGACAACTCCAAATTTTTCTCTTTGTTTAAGTGCAAAAAAACCCATTTAAATTATGAAAATATTTACATTTGCAAACTATCCAAAGGAAAAAAGATGTGAATAACCTGAAAAACTGAAATTCCTTAGGAAAATTAAGTGCAATTTTAACAATATTATGCCTCAACTTATCATTTATACATATGCATTATGGATCAGAGCTACCAAGGCTGGCAGGCAGAATATTGTTAAAATTATATTTAATTTTCAGGTTGTTCATATTTGCTCAGATTATCCACATTTTATTGTTAAAGGATAATTTGTTAATGTAAATATTTTCATAATTTAATGGGTTTTTTTTTTGCACTAAAATAAAAAGAAAAATTTTGAGGCGTAATGTAATATTATTTTTCCACATTAAACCAAGATTTGGAGTCATTTATACGTTATTATGCAATTATTTTACTTGAGATGACATCAGTCTGTATGTGGAAATTGAACTAAAGCAAGTTCAACACCTGTTTAACACCCCTGCTTTCAAAGAATCCCACAAAGTATATTATTTAAATAACATTCGCAGCATCTAAACGCACCTTTTATGACTAATTATTTATATGTTTGTTTTTAACTCTTTTATGGATGAATTGTGAGAACCTTAGTCAAGATTTATTTTTTGAGTATTTTATTCCTCCTTAGCCATGAAAAAAACAATTGATCGAGTTTTTTTTTTTCTATGGAGTTACAAAAATTTCCATACATTTAATTTTTGAAGTAAAGAAACATTTGTTTAAAACCCAATATCAGAAAGTGATATGAAAACAATGAAATAAAAACATTTTTAATGCTGCTAATCTGATGTCTTCTCACATTTTAACATATTCTAATGCTAGTAATTACTCACTTCATGGAGATAATAAAAAAAACAAAAAAAAAAACCAACTTTTTGTCTAACAAATAACAATTGATTTACACTCAAACATGTTATTGCAGATCAGGTATATCAAGAACAGCACAGTTACAGTAATTGTATGAATGTCAGTGTATGGGATGGTGCTTAAGCATCACTATGTTGGCTGATATGGGACTAAAACAACAAAACCCATTAGTATACAAGAGAACAGCTGGAGAACAACTGTCCACTGTAGTGACCTATGCATGAAAAGGTTAAAGTAACTTAGCTTGGTTTATGAGGATACAGAACTGGTGGAAGGCTAAGACAACTTTCACTACATTAGACTTTTGTAATATTTTTAGAGATAAGGACACATTTGATGGGACATTGACTGAAAGGGTGTCCTCATGGGAATGTGGAAAGAAGTTAAGCTGTCATTTAATATACATATTTCTAGTCTACTTAAGAAAATCAAAAAGAAGATTGATTTTTATAGTAGAAATGGGTCACGTTTCACATCTCTCTGCCAAGAAAAGCTGGTGTGTCTGTGATTGACAATGGTGAATGTACTGTACATACATGCAGCCTCCTCCACATTACAGAGCCCAGATTCAGTGCAACATGTTTCTCTCTGTTTCATTTCAAATGCAAAATCTCCTACTTACCACTGCTTTAGTTGGCTGGACATCATTAAATATTCATTCAACAACATTGGTATATGTTCATATGTTGGACAGGCCTTGGCCAAACATCTTTTTCCCACCATGCACCGAGGTCATGGCTTAATCTCCAAGAAGTTCTTAACCATTAAACTCCCAGACAGCCACCGGTGACCACAACCATCTACTGATCTGAAGTGTTTAATACCTGTTGACCCACTAATCTTATCAATACATGTAAATAATTGGTGTAAAATACAGTTTGTCATCTTTTCATGGTCATCAGATATGACCCATTTGGACGTTCAGACGCTCCATAGTGAACGTAGAAACACTGTCATCTTCTACAACATTGATTCACCAGTAAAACCAGTGGAGTTGGATCAATGACGGTGGATGGAGATACCTGGTTTACGTTCAGTTAATGATATAATTTTCTGAAAAATTCACTTTTTCTTCAGTTTTCTCTGTTTTGATAATAATAACCATCAGCTATTATCTGAGCTTTTATGACCATCTGCATGATCAGTGAATTAAATATAGAAAAAAACCTGACTTTCATTGTAAAAACATAAAATACAGAGGATAATATTAGAATAAATGGTGATAAATCACTTAAGAAAAGTTAAATATAGAGAAAAAAAAATCTATTGTGGAACCAGCACATTAGTAGCACTGGGTCTTTATTGGTTAAACTAAAAATACTAATATCCATTAATGATTATTAAGAGCATTATAAAGAATGTAGTGAGGGAGGGAAGTCATTGTTTATCTTTAGAGGCCATTGGGCTTGAACAGCTGTTATTTTGTTTTATTGTTCATTTGTGTAACTTGTATGGCTGCTTCCTTGGCCAGGTCTCCCTTACAAAAGATACATTTATTAATTTTCGCAAAAGAAAGAATTATATTCATCACATTATTTATATGTCAGATGTAGTGGTTTATCACCAAAGCCAGGTAGAAAAACATGTGTTCTGAGCACAGAACATGGGTGTCTTGGCATCCACAGGTGTCATAAGGACACTCTAACCCAGGGATGTTCAACATATGGCCCGTGGACCAAAAAGCAGCCTGCCAAAGGGTGCAATGAAGCCCGTGGGATGAATTTGTGAACGGCAAAAATTACACTGAAATTATTAACAGTTTCATCTAACTCATTTTAAATGTGATCTCAAGTAAAATAACAACATAATAACCAAGAAATAATGACAACTCCACATTATATCTTGTGTTAATGTGAAAAAAGTAAAATTACACTCTACTACAGTTTGGTACCTGCCCCTTTGACAGCTTTTTAGACCAAATAATAAAAAAAGAATCTTAGACATATTTCTCCCCAGGATGTAATGATGACCTTGGATAAGTGCAAAAAAAAAAAAAAAATACACTTGCTCTGAGCCATCCCAAAATTAATGAATTTTTAATAAAATACTGGGGCCAAAAATAGGACTAAAACTGGAACAGGAAAAGCTACCTGGGCTGTCAGTGCAT
Source organism: Sphaeramia orbicularis (assembly GCF_902148855.1). Taxonomy (NCBI): domain Eukaryota; kingdom Metazoa; phylum Chordata; class Actinopteri; order Kurtiformes; family Apogonidae; genus Sphaeramia; species Sphaeramia orbicularis. The sequence goes on from NC_043963.1 coordinate 32,312,388, forward strand.
TTAATTAGTAAAACATGGCTTGAAATGGTCTTATAAACCACTATAAATACAGACACTGTGTTAAATTTGACGATCCTAGTAGTTCTTCTACTCTAGACATGTGGGTTTTTCATGAATCTGCAGTCTCATTCCAGGTTTTGCACATAACCCATTGTGTCCACTTGTGTTACATGCAGAATCTGCCCATTTAAACACATATAAATCGTGAGTGATTTTGCAACAGAGGTCATTTTTGTGAAACACTCAGCCTGGCATAATGTACCTGTGAGAGATAAAGAGATATTCAAAAAAATAGTAGCACGTAATTTTCGTGTCCTTTTTGCTGTGTTACATGCAGATTTTTGTATAAAGATAATGTAAAAATGTGTTTTATTGGAAAAATAGTTTCTCTTTTATCTCAGTAAATATCTATTTTCAAAATAGACCCAAAGTACTTCCAAACTTGCTTCATAACATTAGTCTATATCTGGTTTGAATTTTTAGCCCCCACGTCCACTTTACAGGGACGGGTTTCATAGAAGTTCCCATTTACGGACTATCTTTGCACAAGAAAATGTGAATAACCTGAACAAATATAAACAACCTCAGATGTCTCAAGAAAAATAAGTGGAATTTGAACAATAGGACCTAATATCTGTTGCTACATGTTTAGTGCCTTCCACTGTGATTTGTAAATGTTAATAAGTTGAGACATAATGTTATTGAAATTGTACTTGTTTTCTTAAGCAATTTGATGATGATGATGATGATGAAATTCTTAATTCAGGCATCACATAATAATACAACCAGTGTCAACACTACGAACATTACCAACAGGTTAATGACTGAAAAAGCACAGGCAGAAGCAGAATGCTTATATTAATGCCTGTCCTACAGAACAAATTCAGCTACCCAGCATTCAATATAGGAAAAAGAAAAAACAACAATGCATACAACCAAACAAACAAGCAAAAACATAAAAAACTGAAACTAAACTAGAAGCACTCGGAGAGCGCAGACCTCCGCCAAGGCTGATCAGTGGCCCCCCCCCGTGGGCCCCCCCACGCCAAGGAGGTTATGTTTTTGCCAGGGTTTGTTTGTTTGTTTGTCTGTCTGTCTGTTTGTCTGTCCGTTAGTGTGCAACATAACTCAAAAAGTTATGGACAGATTTTGATGAAATTTTCAGGGTTTGTTGGAAATGGGCGCCCCCGTGGGCCCCCCCACCCCCGATCACCACCAAAATTGAATCATTTCTTCCTTATCCCATTTCCAACAAACCCTGAAAATTTCATCAAAATCTGTCCATAACTTTTTGAGTTATGTTGCACACTAACGGACAGACAGACAGACAGACAGACAGACAGACAGACAGACAGACAAACAAACCCTGGCAAAAACATAACCTCCTTGGCGGAGGTAACCAGAAAAATAGAAAACTTAACCAACCAAATTAATGGTAATTTAATGTAGAATCAAAAATAAATTATTTACCTATTACTTATTAGATCTTAACAATTGTATCCTTCAAAAATTGCCTTACGTACCATTTTTTTTAAATATTAAAAATGGGCTACACATTCTTAAATCCATGCTGGACTCATTCCATAGTGTAACTCCAACAACAGATATACATCTTCTTTTAGTCTCTTTTTTTTTTTTTTTTTTAGCTTTTTGTACAACAAATTTACAGACATCTCACGAATCATATTTAGACTTGTGTTGAGAAGAACCTTTGTACACAGACAGGGAGTAACTTTAATTTGGCTATATACATTATTTGCATCATTTTATAGTAAACCAAATCATTAAATTTCATAATATGGGATTTCATAAACAATTCATTAGTATGTTCATAGTAACCGGGCCTTATTAATAATACGTATGCACAACTTGAAATACATAATACATATTTGAAGTTGTACTTGGTTGTTCAGGTTATTCAGATTTCATAATTGAAGTTTACTTTTTTCACACTAAAGTAAAGTGATACCCTATTTTGATTATTATTTAAAGGTTGTTATACCTATTATTATTTTCCTGGTCTGACCCACTTGAGATCACATAGGGCTGTATGTGGCCCCTGAACTAAAATGAGTTTAACACCCCTGGTCTAACCCTCTTTTAACTCAGTTTGTCATCAGACTGTGTCATCAGCTGTTTTCACTCATGCAGCCTTTCTTTGTATGTGTCCGTCCAGGTGGATGTTTCATGCAGTTAATGCTGACTGCTGTAAACTTCTACATCAGGGGTGTCAAACATGCCAAAACCGGCCCGCCAAAGGGTCCAATCCGGCCCGCGGGATGAATTTGCAAAGTCCAAATTAGGGCATCAAACTCAAAAATAATATCATAATAACCTATAAATAATAACAACACCAATTTTTTCTCTTTGATTTAGCACAAAAAATATCAAATTCTGAAAATGTTTACATTAACAAATTATCCTTTAACAATAAAATGTGAATATCCTGAACAAATGTGAGCAACCTGAAATGTCTAAAGAAAATTAAGTGCAATTTTAACAATTTTCTACCTGTTACTAAACGTTTTGTGCCTTTGTAGATCTGATCTGTAATGCATATGTATAAATGATAAGTTGAGGCACAATATTGAAAAAATTGTAGTTTCATGTCTTAACAAATTTCATTTTTTTCCAGGTTATTCACATCCTTTTTGTTTGGATAGTTTATATCCTGGCCTGCAGGATGAATTAGGGAAATACAGAAATTACACTGACAATATTAACGATCAATGATGTCAAAATAATTTTAGGTCAATTCCATCTTAAGTTGGTCAGACCAGTAAAATGTTATCATCATAAACTATAAATAACGAAAACCACAAATTTTTCTCTTTGTTTTGGTGTAAAAAAAAAAAGTAAAATTACAAAAATTTTAACATTTACAGACTAGCCTTTAAAAAAAATGTGAAAAACCTGAACAAATATGAACAACCTGAAATGTCTTAAGAGATTTAAGAGTAATTTTACCAATATTCTGTCTGTTATTAAATGTTTTGGGTATTTGTAGATCCACTGTGATCTGTACATTGTAATGAACATATAAAACTGAGAAACTGAGGCCAAATAATTGCATAAATTGTTAAGATTGCACTTTTTTTCTTAATAAATTTCATTTTGGTCATGGTTTGTTCATGTTTTCCCACATTTTTTTAAAGAAGAGTTTGTAGATGTAAAATTTTGATAATCTTACTTTTTCACTCTAAAACGTAGAAATTAGACATACAAATTTTGAAAATTGATATTATTTATATATTATTATATTATTTGAATGATCCGGCCCACTGCAGGCCATACTGGGCTTTATGTGGCCCCTGAACTAACATGAGTTTGACAGTTCTGTTCTACAGGATTCTGATCTGCTTTTAGGACATCATCTCCATCACCTCCATGTCTTTGCTTTTGCTCTTTACTGCTGTCCTGCCCTGCTGACCCCCAGTCTACGTGGCGTCGGCGTCAACAAGCGTCCTAACGATGTGTGAACTTTTGGGCATGCCATGACAATGGCGCCTTTTAGACAGGTGCATACCCCCCACACACCCCCACCCTGCCAACGAGGAGCCTTTCAGCGATGCTCAACGGGACATTAAGGACGGGGACATTCCTGCGTGATGGCGCATCGCACCTGATTCACAATCCCATGTGCACCACCAGACCCAGAAACCTGCTGGACAAGTTCAGGACCACTGGACCTCCCCTAATGCTGTCAAAGAATTATTGCAAACAAAGGCAGAAAATAAACGGATGAACACATAAAGACCCAGTGTTACTTTTGTGACAGTTCCCAGATGAACTTTTCTGTGTATTTAACCTTTCTGAACAGATTTATCATCCTTTATTATACAGCATTTGTATTATAATGTATCTGTATTTTACATGTTTCTCTGTAAATCCTGTATTTTCCCACATTTAATTTAGATGTTAATGTAAACTCAAAGTAAATTGAAAGGTTATTGTATCAAAACAGAGAAAACTAAAGAAAAAGTGATTTTTTGAATAAAATATATCATTAACTGAACATAAACCCAGTGTGTCCATCCACTGTCATTGATCCAGCTCCATGGGTTTTACTGGTGAATCGGTGTTGTAGAAAATGACGGTGTTTCCACATTCATAACGGAGCCTCTGAATGTCCCAATGGGTCATATTTAATGACCGTGAAACAATGACAAACTGTATTTTACACCAATTATGGATTGATAGGATTAGTGGATCAACAAGTATTAAACATTATAAATCAGGAGATGCTTTTGGTCACCAGTGGATGTTTGGGTCTTTATGGGTTAAAGCAGGATACAGGAGCAAAAATCAGTTTTCATTCTTAGAAAATAACCTACAGTATCTATACATTGACATGATTATTCCTTTTCTTTTGTATTCTCCAGAAACATGATTACAATATTTAACATTTATTCTTCTTCACAGTCATATCATCAACCTTTATCTCTGTTAAAACATTTACAGGCTCTCACTGAGTATTCGATAAATGGTGAATAGGTTCGTACATACTGAGGAATTTGGTGTAATTTGGCGTAATTTATATATTTGTTGCGTAATGACATGACTAATTTTTCTATTTCAGTTTATTTACATATAAAAATGATAAATATATAGCCTATACATATTAACAGTAAAACGTAAATAGTATATTAACTTTATTTCTGTAGCACTTTTCATAGATAAAATCACAATAGCTTACAATAAAATTGCAGTGGCATAAAACATAAATAGGGCAATTAAAATAACGTAAAAACATAAAATTAAACAACCAAGTTCCCAGTCAACTAAAAGCAAACAGTATTAATATTGTATAATATATGGGAAAATACTACAATAATAGTCAATAGTACTTTAATTATACAACTAATCCATTTTGTCCACCTGTTTTTCTCTATATTTTACTTCTGTATCAGTTGCTTAAATGCATTTATTTCTATCCGTTGCAGTCACTGCTCCTGCTGTGGCGCATTAACGCATTAACGCAGCGGTTTCCTCTGGAGGCATCATCCCGGGTGGGTGCATTTCACGGCACCTGAAGGCACAAGGTTTAGGCCAGGGCTTTCAACCATCATATTGTTCTTGTCAGCTCGGTTAATTTGGCCTCGGATCGTGCTGAGAGCAGACAGTCCGTCCTTTATCTGAACGGGCTGGTTCCCTGCAGAGAGCAGAGGTCAGGATTAAGCACAAATAACCGAGTTCCTGATGGTTTATGTCGAGAAGAAGAGACGGACTCGTACATGGTTTAGCAGTATGGTGCGTAAAGGCCAGAACAAGATTCAAGTGAAAAAAGGAAACAGTAGAAATGTAGATAATTCAAAACGACAAATAATAATAATCTTTATCAAGGGAGTAGGTTTGATTCTGACATTGGTGGGGACACAAAAGTGCTCCAAGGCAGCACTCCGGAAAGATAATGTTTTTTTTTTTTTTTTTTTTACATTTGCAATCATAATTTCATGTCATGTAGAGCTGATTAAATGAGCAAACAATCATAGACAGAAAAAACAGTTTGGTAATTGACATGTTTAGAATGCATACCTGAATATTTATAGACAATGTAAGAATTTAATGCATTCTGCAGTGTTATTCTAATGACTAACATATCCGTATTATTTAACCTCACCTGTGAATTTCCAGCCTCTCCTCCTCTACCTCCTCATTTCTCTCTACTGTCTGTCACCTGACATAAATATGTTGATTCACGACATATGAACAGATTAGGGATACAGTGATCATACAGTTTGATGGTACAGTTACTGCCTGAGCAAAAAAGGCTTTTACTTTCAATTATTTAATATATTCCCCAAAAATATGGATAAAATCACATCTAGAATCACATTTAAAATCTCACAAATTTTCTTTCTTTGTGTTTTTTTAAACAGTTGCTGTCTTCCATAGAAATACATGAAAATAATGAGTAAAAATAACTTTAAAAAAGTTTATCTGTTTGGCATTAAATAATGTCTTTTACTGTGTTGATAGTGAGTACACAGTAGTGGCTGGATATTGGTAGGGACGTGTCCTACGCCCCTGATCTTTATTTATAAGGCACTTTTCAAACAAAATACAAAGCGCATTACAAAGAAAAGTCATAAAACACACTATTAAAATAATTAAAATTGTATATAAAAAGACTAAAATAAACATACTGCTTAGATACAAATGGTGACATAAATTAAAATCATGACATTTATAAATCAAACCAGATTAATCAATCCACTTTGGAGCTCACAATTTGACCATTACGCACACATTGTTATTGTGTTCGGTGAAATAACAGCACTTCTCTGATGCTCAAACATGTTTAATAAACCGACAGAGGACGCTCATGCTTCAGTTTATTATACGTGACCATTTGATTTAAGAGATCATTTAAGAAAGAGTAGTTTTAGGAGTATTTTCCTAAAATGCTGTCTATGTAGATGGATTTAGATTTGTAAGTTTGCCACAGTGGATACTTCTACTATTACTTTTTATTTTCTCTGTAAAAATCCATTTATGTAAATAAACAATGTCTGACCAAATCTGTAAGTTTCACAAACGCGCATCCACATTTAATGACAGTAGGTGCCAAAACTTTAGGAAGCAAAGAGTGATTAGAGGCGTGAAAGGCACAGTTAGATTGGCGCATAGCTGCGGCTTTTGACACATTACGCACCTGTGAGTGGGGATGGTGGCGCTCTGTCACATGGGTGTGTCTTAAGGCGGGGATCTGCCCCCTCACCCCCGCTGCTGCGCCCCTCTTCCGAATATATGAGGGGCAGAACTTCTCAGACCAGACACATTCAGCCCCAGACGTTGTCCTGAAGGTCTCCGCAAGAGGATTCACATCGCTGGACAGGAATCTGCAGCTGCACGGAGGGGAGATCCACAAAGCCTAAACCCACTCTAGAGGCGGGGATAGAGGGTTGAACTGAAATATACATTTGTTTTATTTACCCGACTTCAACATGCCTCGCTCATTCCTTGTGAAGAAATACTTTTACAACAACAAGAAGCCATACTACAGGGAGAGCCCTCTGGACAGTCAGGCTGGTAAGTTACTGAGTGAAATATGCGCATAACAAAAGCAGAGAAGCCCAGTCAATCAGCCATGAGATCTGCATCAAATCACTGCTGCAGTTCAGATTAAATGGAAATGGAAATGTGTTCTGCATAAAAGCATGTGGGAAAGTAAAGCAAAGTGATCAGGCCTACTGCAACTGCAAAGTAAATAGAGAAAAAAAAATAAGTTTGGTGTGTTGTCACTTTAAACAGAGTCCATCTGACCCCCTGCTGTCTTCTGTGTTTGTAGCATTTGTTCCAGAAAACCTGGATTGGGCTGAACTACCAACCCAGGATAACAGCTCTGCCCTGACATGCTACACAGGCCTGTTATTCGACTGCCTGCCTGTACCCCGTTCTCCGGCCACCCCTGCGTCTCCTGCTCTGTCCCCATCACCCCTGGCCCCTGTGGACCCCGGAAGCTCTCCTTCCAGCAGCAGTGGAGAGGAAGAGGACGACGGGGGACGCACTTCAGATCCCCCGAGCCCAGACGTCATCCAGGACCTCTTCCACTGTCTGTACTGCAGTAAAAGCTACAAAAGGCTCTCCTCGCTTTCCCACCACCAGATGACCCACCATCAGATGCCCCCTGACCGAGTGTCTCAGTGCACAGTGCTGCAGCAAACGCCATCTCTGCCCAGTGGTGAAGTCTCAGGACGCCCCACCTTCCATTGCAAACACTGCCCCAAGGAGTACACCAGCCTAGGAGCCCTGAAGATGCACATTCGCTCACACACCCTGCCCTGTGTGTGTCCCACTTGCGGAAAAGCCTTCTCCAGACCGTGGCTGCTCAGGGGACACATTCGCACACATACAGGTATGTGGTTTCTCATGGTTGTAAACCCCCTGGAGGCACATTTGTGATACTGGGCCATATAAGTAATGCATTTCTTGTGGTGCTGTGTAAGCTCTGTTAGTAAATGGAACAGCTGTTTGCACCTTGTGCTCATTGATATGCATTGTTGCCTGCTGTGCTCTGACCAAATGTTATTGCTTAGCATGGCTTTATCTTATCTCCCCCTCACAGTAGTTCTGCATGAAAAAGGCCAATCTGCATGAACTAAGTTAGAGTAGTGTTCCTAGTCTTTGTTTGTTATCTCTAGATGATTTGAAAAACAAAGACAAGAGGACAGACCTTTTGGCCTGCAAACGAAGACTCCGCTGCTTCCTGAAGTTAACAGTGTCTCTCTTTTTTTTCTTTAATCAGGTGAGCGTCCCTTTGCATGTCAACACTGTAACCGGGCTTTTGCTGACCGCTCCAACCTGCGCGCCCATCTGCAGACCCACTCCGAGGTTAAGAAGTACCAGTGTGGCTCCTGTGCCCGGACCTTCAGCCGTATGTCCCTGCTGCACAAACACACCGCCTCTGGATGCTGCTCTGCAACTATAGCCTTACATTCCCTGGACTGATCTCATGCAGGAGATTCTTGTGTACTCTGATGGGACAGAAAAAAATAATAACTGATGCTTTTTAAGTGCCTTTTTTTGGAGACTTTTTAGGTCACTGGTCATTTCTGGGTCCATCAAGTGTGTGTGTATTTGTGTGATTCGTAGGCAGCTGGACATGCAGTTAATTCCTAGGAAACTCCATTGGTGCCGGCCGGTCCGGGACTCTGGCCATGTTGCAGCTGCTTGGGTGTGTTTGTGTGTATGAGGGGATGTCATTCCTCACCATACTATACATACATGGCAAGTGCATATGAGCAACTGTGTGTGTGTCTGTGTGTTGAGACAGCTGTCTGTGTATGGTGTACTGGGGAGGCCGGGCGCTGAGAGACATGTTAGCTGTGACCTCGACGACAGGTGACCCTCTGCTCATCCCTCCTCATGCAGTGACTCCACACACTCAGTCTGTTATTGGACCATTTAAGTTTGACCAAAATGCAATTTTAATGCCTTCACTTTATTGCAATTTTACACTCTGAACCTTTTATAACAGATTTTTTTTGTACTTTTTTTTTTTTTTTTCATTTTCGGCACAGTTTTTTCATGCAAGTAGATGATGTGTGCCATATGAGTGTATTTTTTGGCCATGTGTAAATAAAAGTCTTTGTTGAAAAATCACCTTTGTTTCTATGTGTTTTTATTTGAATCACATTTCACCGGGCATTGTATTAACTTAATACTCTAAATGACTTCATCAAGACAGACGTGACAGTATCTGAATAGGACGATAGAGCTGCACGTTGTTGTGTTGGTGCATGAGAGTGGGACAGGTTTGTGTGGTGTTGAGTGATAAGGGGAACACCTGCACACACCTGCAGAGCTGTCAGCGTGCACACATGGACAGCACATGCTAAAGAGTGCATGAACTGCAGGTGGGCCACAGGAAGGGGAACAAAAAAAATCTGCTTTTGATGATTACAAAGGAAAGGAAAGACAGTGTAGCTTGGTGTAAAATTTTAAAGTACACCTCGTTATTTGCACTTTAAATTTTGTACTTCAGAGTTCTATTTTTTTGAAAGTGTTTTATACCTGTTCTTTATGCTATGATTTTTTTTTTTTTTAATTTGTTAATTCTCTTATATAATGACACACTGTATTGGTATGAGGACCCTTATTTTGTTGCACATGACTGTGTAATGACAATAAAGTCTATTCTATTTTTAAACATTGACATTGTAGGCTCTAAGTCATGCTACCTTTCTAGAGCAATGCTTAGGATCATTGTCTGCCACAAAGATCCATTTATGCCCGGCGCAACATTTAATTATCGACATAATTCCTCCATTTTTCTTAATGATGCCATCCATCGTACACCAAATTAACCATAGTGTGTGGTTGGGAGGATTTTCCTTAGCTTGTATTGTGGCCATACAGTTATATATTTTGTCATATTTTACTAAAGAAAATGCCTCCAAAAGGTAAGATCTTTGTCAAAAAAAGTCTTCAGGTAATGACTATGCAGAACTCTGTTTGCAGTGGTGGACATATTTTGTACCAGTTACCTCCAACATCTGTTCCATTTCCTTGATTCTTGTCCTACTATTGAAATCTATTCATCTTTAGAAGAAAGTACACATAGTTGTGTGGTCCAGTCGTGTACAATTTGTATCCTGTTGCCTGTACAGATTTGGCTAGTTTCTTTAAATTTTGGAAAGTGGCCCAAAAATACGGCCACATACACACAACTGACTATTGAAAACAATAATTAGTCAATCTGAAGCTTCCAGGCTGTTGAAAGACACAAGATGAGCAAACTTGTGACACAGAGAATGTAATAAAATATAGAAGAACAGATATTTAAAGTAAACTGTTAAAATATAGTTGTCAGGCTGACTAATCTAAGAGGGAACACATTTTAATGTTAAACGTTCAGAATTATGTAAAGTCTGTTGCATTTAGTGGAAGTGTACGTACAATTCTGACTTCAACTATAGTGGTGGAAATAAATTTTGGATACACATTTGTGATGTATTACAAAGAATAACGCAAGTCACTGAACTCTGCCAAGTATTGTGCCATTTTTCAAACCCACACGATCCTTTCTGCACATGCACAGTTCTGTCTAGGGTAAAACTGGATGTTTCAGCAAGATAATGCCCCTTGAAAGATATCCAGGGCATGGCATGTTGAAACTGTCAAGAATTTAGTTTTGTTACTTTTTCTTGTTAACAAAAAAAAGCATTAGTCTGTGTTAGTCTGACGCAGCCACACTTTTTGAAATGCAAAAAACCCCATCAACAACACATATATCATGATAATTACTGAGTTTGTGAAAACTTTTAAGAGTGTCCAAAAACAGGTTGCATTTAGCTGAAGTGTACATAAACTTCCGACTTCAGCTATCTAAACTGCACAGGTGGAACCATGTAACTGATCCTGTATTTGAGCCATGTAATGGTTAAACTCCAGTCACCTTGTAGGAACTTCTGGAGGAAGTGTGTGCTTATGATCCCAGCTGAGAGTGAGCATCCAGGGTGCACATATGGCAACAATATGTCTGCAATCCTACTGCCCTCCTGACCCACACACACTGACGCCAGCATGTCTTAGTGAGGTAACAACGTGTTTCCTCCAATAGCTCCTAGTGTTGAGAGGTGGATGCACGTGTGTGTGTGTGTGTGTGTGTGTGTGTGTGTGTGTGTGTGTGTGGGGTGGGGGGGGGTGGGGGTAGGGGATTCAGTCAAAAAGCTAGGAATCAGATTGCACGACTTAGCTTGTCCAGTGTAAACAGCACACATACAAGCCGGGGCACACACACAGAAGGCGCACACCTACACTATTAAGAGAGGGGCATTACTTAGATGAAGGGGGAATTTTCATTTGTTTGGCTGCTGTTGTCTCAGGGCTGTTGTGAAAAGAGAGAGGTGAGAGTCATTTAGCGGCTGCACACCTACACAGGCAGTGAGTCAGAGAATCAGGCCACAGGGGACTGAACTCCGCTTGAACTGCCGACAGTGTCACATTCGTTGGGCAAAGCTAAAAAGAAGCAGAAGTCGATAAATTAAAGCATCCAAAATGATACAACATGTTGAATTATGTCTTAAAATGTCCTATTTGATATTCTGCTTTTTCCAACTCCACAAATGGATTCAGACATGTCACCATCTTTTCGATATGTTTCGGTCGTTTTGAAATTTAATTCTGACGTCTACCTAGAGGGACATTTCTTTGGTTTGGAGTGAGTGGGAGGCCATCTATCACTCTATTGCTTTGAGGCAATGAGATCACTGGTCCTGTCACCTTCTCTTTTTCGGTGTGTTTGTGTGATATCATATTGGTCTCCTCAAAGTGCTTTAATGTTCGCAGCGTCACGCATGTGGCCCCTGACTAATGTGACATTCCTGAGCCATTAGTGACAGACATACAATACTGCCATCTAACACAGAGACACACACAGAGGTGCAGTGTCTGCTGTCCTAGCAGGCGAGTCTCAAGTCAAAGCAATAATTAGATTTTCCCGCGACAGGAAATAATGTTATGCTGACCTAATTACAAAAAAGGGGATTGCCACTCATTTGTATTACTCACATGTTTATTTCTTGGGAAGAGATGCTTAAGTGTTATTGCCTCGTTCCAGTAACTGAAACAAGCAGTTTGCAAGTTAGGATGTTACTTCATGAACAATGGATGCTACTTTGGTTTTGTGTACACAAAAGCCGATGTTTGACAATCTCCAGCCGGATGAGTTTCATGATTTGTAAAGCACCGTCATCTTGGAAACAGAAAATATACGCTTCTCTTTAAACAGTGTTTCTGAGTAGAATCATCCGTGAGGCTGCATATGTGTGTAACAGAACAGATTACAGGTCTGCATGAACTGTACTCTCCTGATGTGAGTAAAAGGAAACAACATGGAAAACACTAAAATGACAAGTCTGAAATTGAAGTTGCAATTTTGTCCTGCTATAGCTGTTGTATGTGTTTGGGGCACAGGAAGTTAACTGTCAGTCTTGTATAAACACAACCATTCCAAAAAAAAAAAAAAGTGCTGATATAAAGCATCTGGGTGCGGCTACAGCTGTTTGTGCGCTCATAAATGTATCAGTGTGTTTGTGGGTCTCTGTGAAGCGTGGATTTTTTCACCGCCAGGGATTCATAGTGGCTCATATCAAAGAATAGAGAGTGTACTTTGTAGGATCCAGAGCTGGCAGGTGTTGCAGAGCAGATTCACTTGAGATTCTAGCCAGGAGGGTTAAGTCATTGGGTTAAAGTTTCAAACACTCTTACAAACTGAGGCGCTCTTACACAATGTCACCATCTTAAGCCTTGGTCCTCTGCTGGAGCTACATTTCTCCACATTCTCCCTGCAGCCTTTTTCCTTTACAGGATTAATCGAATCTTCTTTCATTTTAATATTTACACGCTGACAACATTTCTCCACTCTGTAGAAAATAAGTAGAGTGTGATGCCAATGAGCTGTAGAGAGAATGGGACAGAAAAACACATGGCATGAAGTTAGAGGAAAGGGTGAAGTGGGGATAAGAGGATAATAATGGGAGGAGGGAAAGGCAAGGCAATGAGGTTTAAGGGTAAGTGATTGGACATCAGGGAGGGGAGGGGGGTTGTGGTATCTTGTGAAGAATGAGTGGTTCTGTTTGTGAGTCGTTTATCAAATCAGTAGGGAGTAGAATTTGCTGAGGAATGCCACATGTTGCAATGCAGACCTGATCAACGACATGTGCTGCGAGAGGCCAGAGGAGATACACACTGGGTGTTTTTATAGAGCAAAATTCAAGCTGGTAACAGGAACATCACAAACGCAGGCGACTATGTGATGCGTTGACACACAAAGAGCTCACGTCTCTGGACAAATAAACCAGTTTTACCCATGGACAGGATATGGCCTCCAGGAGGGGGTACACGCAATTTCCTGCCCACCTCCGCACTCCTGCTGTCCCCTTCAATGGTGTGTGTGTGTGTGTGTGTGTGTTATGTGGCTGGTGCTGTGTTTCCTCCAAAACACAGATCCTCTCTGTCCCACAGGGTCAGAGGACAAGCCATAAAAGAGTGAGGTGGTAAACAGATGAGATACACAATGTTGCATCCTGGTGCCATCCAGAGCTGTGAATGTACACAGGTTTTCTTTGCAGCAACCAGATGACAGCACTGTGTTGTAAAGCTGAAAGTGTCCTAATAACTCACCCTGAAAATGATGAATTTAACTATAATATTCAGAATTATATGTTTTATTATTGTATAGTCACCTGAAAATTAACATTGTGTTTTTAACACTTTGGAATGAGCACTGATTTTTTTAATAATCTTCTTTTTTTTTCTATTTTATGACAGGCGTAATGGTTGATATGACCTTTACAAACTCAACAAAAAAAACAAACCCAACACTGGTCTGAATGAAGGGCTTTACTGGCCACTGTAATGGGAAATAAAAGGGATTCAATTGGTTGTAATATACACTAAATATTAGACCCTCCTGAACCTTTAAGTTGATATTTTTATAACTTAAAATATATTACATGGGGACTGGAAGTGCACTCATCTGGAGTGGTTTATATACTGACAGTCAATAGAAACTTTGACGTAGAAATGTATGGATATTTCTACTTGTAGGGGGGTTGTGGATTTATTGATGACTTAGTGCTTAGGTAGTTGAGATAATGATGAGATGTCATGTTGTCACGGTTCATTGCACATGGGTTGGTCTCTTTGCAAAAGTGGACCAAATACACATTGAGCAATACTCAGTGGGTATCTGCACAATTTGAGGATTGGTTTTGAAGGCCTATATTAAGGCCCAAAAAAGGCCACCATTGTTAGTCCAGTGAACGGCATCATGTCACGTCTATCACGTGAACAACGTCTCCGGGTTGGGACTGGGTATGGTGGAGGCCGGTTTGAGCTACAGTGATACAGCCAGGTGTATGGGCTGTTACCAACCCACAATCAGAAACCTGGTTGAACACCACAACACGACAGGCTTTGTTGACGATAGACCACGATAGGCCTCCTGCATCAAAGCAAATGGAGGCCATACCCGGTATTGACTGCTGTGACTTTGTATTTGGCAGGTGCCATTTTCTTTTGTTGAGTTTTTTGTTTTGAAATTATTCTTGAAACTTTAGATTTTTGTTTCTGTATGCCAATATCCTAAACAAATGATTCATATGAAAAAATTCCAGTTCAGGGTTTCAAAATAAAAATTATGCCGAAAAATATGGTCTCAAAGTTTTCATTGACTGTGAGTGTATAATGTTGGTATATAATAGTCATAAAATTTCGTAACCACAACTGCTTTGATTGCTGAAAGAACTTATATTCAAGTAGCATTTGACTCATTTTTTTTCTTTCTTGAGCATCAACTATTATGTACATTATCTGTTATGATGTTTGTGAAACTGAAAAAGAAGAGGCAGACCTTCTCAGTGTACCGGAACACTCTTTTCTTTAAATTCCAAGAAGACTGCAGAGTAAGACATATAGCAACATGTATACATCTGTTTCTTATTATGGAGAAATTAGACAGACAGACAGACAGACAGACAGACAGAAATGCTTAATCTTACTCGCAAATAAACAAACAAACATTCATTCATTCATTTTTTGAACACGCTTTATCCTCACTGGGGTCACAGGGATCGCTGCAGCCTATCCCAGCTACTTATGGGTGAAGGTGGGGTACACCCTGGACATGTTGCCGGTTCATCGCAGGGCTACAAACAAACAAACAAACAAACAAACAAACAAACAAACAAACAAACAAACAAACAAACAAACAAACAAACAAACAAACAAACAAACAAACAAACCAACAAATAAGTAAAAGGTGATGCTATAGTTCTACATCAGGATGCAACCAACGTTAAAATAAAAGTCAATATTTAAGTGAAACTGTAAATTGAAAACGTGCCTACTTATACACTGATGATGCAGAATGAAAGGGTGTTTACATTTTGATCCCTCCCCCTTGACTGAAGTTACTGGAAGATTGGAAATTTTATAAGTTGACACCTATCATACACCAAATGTAATATCCTGGAGGACTGTTTTCTTTATATTTACAGGGGTGTCTCTTTTTGAGGCACCATGTACAACATCATAAGAAATGTATTTGTACTGCACATCTACTACTTTATCTTCATTAATAATCACTTCAACAAAGACAGGGATTAATATAATCACTCTCTTAATACATGATAGGAGTATGTTTTGTTAAAATGCTTATATAAACTTGATATATCCAAGAATGTGCCTTGCGGTGTCACGGTGAATGAAACTACTGGACAAGAGAATATTTGAGGTGAGATGTGTCATGGATAATAAACAGTTTCATATATCATTTGTGTCTTTTAATGTAAAGATGGATAAAAACAAAAGGAGGAGGGAGCAGGAGTCCGAGGGCACTTAATGTCTGATGTAAAAATTCATGACAAACTATGAAAGAATCAGACACATCATAGCAAAAATGAACATTTCACAAGCCACACAGTTTTAGTTTACAGTAAATCTATTTCATCTCAGACTATAGAAGATGTTGCTGTTTTATTTGCATTATTAGAGTTTCATTTAACAAACACTGAAATACTATAACTACAAATAGTACAAACTTTACAATTAAAGTCTAACATGTAAATCACACAATAGTTCCATAAAATGTAAGTGGATTATGACATTTATTACAAACACTAGACTGAGAAGTCTAAGTGACCCATGTTACAGTGACCCCTGTACAGCAACTGTTGGAGAAATGTGTTTTTTTTTGACAACATTTAATAATGAAACATTTTTGTATTATTTGTTGGTGTTATTTTGTTTAATAAACAGCTTAATTTAGTCAGAATGAGTTTACTGTGTGAGTATTGTTTTCCATTAATTTGAGTGATGGATCATGCAGTGGTAAGATCAAGCAATATCAAAGGAATCTGAGATAGAACAAGAAGGGTTTGTGTTTTTTTTTTTTTAACAGGGAAAAAGAGAAATCAGATGGATGGTGCTTCGTCTGACAATTTGTTTGCATACTGGTATAATAACACTAAAAAAAACACATGTTCCTCCTGAAAAATGCACCTTTTTTCTTTAAAAAACTGTGATCCTTATGGGCTTCGGTGATCACTTCAGTTAATAGTTTCATTTGTAATATAGTTTATATACAAATAATCATTAAACTGTTGTTGTTCTTTTCATTAAAGTTTTAGTACTCTGTAAATGTCTGCAGATTGTATGTATCTGTGTCTTAAATCAAAACTTGCTGTACTTTCCAAAGTCCTTGTTATATGGTTTCACTGCCCTGCTACGCCCACATGTGTCGTGCAGAATGAAGTGACTGCAGTTGCATCAGTGGTAATGTGACCGGGGCTCGCTACAAGTCATTTCACTGATTAGCACACAACTTCACCCACAAAGGGGGACAAGTTAGTTACACATAAGGGCATTTTAGAAAGACACTTCATCTGGTCAATAACAGATCTGTGAGGTTTATGATCCAGATCCTTCATGAAAACATCAGTGCTATCTACTGTGGTGCATTTAAACAATAAGCTGAATATGTGGTCCAAAAAGGCAAGTATTAGGGCCAAATGTGCACAAAACCACACACAAGGAACACTTGGCAGCAGCAAGCAAGTCAAGACATGAGCCAGTACATGGACAAGGAAAGAGTGCACACAGGTGGAGAAGCTGCTATGAAAGTCAGTGTCATGAGTGATACAAAGAAGAGCGACACGGTGTATTATGACGATAAGAGGGAAGAGGGTATCGAAATAAAAAGCCTGACACTGCTGTTCTGTTTTTCTTGGACCTCTGGAACAGTCTGTGTTACACTTGGCAGCAGAGAGCAGAAAACCTCCTGTGCTGCCTCTTTTTTTTTTTCATTCATCCCTCTATTCTCTTACCTCATGTGTCATTTTTTGTCTCCCACTCACTCTCTTCTTTACCGCAGGTATTCAGGTATTTGCCCCCAGGGTGCTGCTGGGTGCGCTGAGAGGTGCAAGGTGCACTTTTGTCCTCCTGTCAGGGCCTGTATGGGCCTGGGGGGGTGCCAGCGAAGGACCAGGACAGTCCTATTGTCCTGACGCATTCCTGTCAATGAAGGATATGGTGGGGAGTGAGGGAAGGGTGTTGTGTTGGGGGAGTAGGATGGGTGGAGATCAGTCTTTGAGATGGGGAACTAGTGGCAGAGTGTGTGTGGTGTGGCTGAAGAAAGCACAGATTGCCTCCACTCTCCTCCTCCTTCTCCTCCTCCTCCTCCTCCTCCTGCCTTGTCCCGTCCCGTCCTGTCCCTTGAGGAGCCGCAGGGCAGCCAAATGCACCTGCCTGAAATCCACACCCCAGGGCCAGACGCCTATCTCCCCCATCTCCAAGGTTTTACAGAAACAGAGCATGTACCACACACACTGGTGTCCACTTACGCTGTTTAAAAGGGGAGCACAGAGGGATATGAAGCTTTGCTACACGCTGTATCATGGGATTAATATTCTTTTCATTCTTTTTATAACTGATTGCAACCAGTAACGCTGTTTATTAAGATGTCTGCCATGCAAAACCCAAAAATAAAGTCTCAATAAACAAATGTAAGCTTTGAAAAAGTGCATCTGGTCTCAGTTGATGCAGCTGTTTCTTATCTAATTCTATTTGCGAACAGTTTCTCAAAATTCATCAGCAAAGTCAGCGAGTATTTGATTTTTCTATTTGAAGCACATTTCAAGAAAAGACAAGACCACATGATCAACATACAGCATGGAGACATTTAAGACTCCGTGCTTGGAAAACAATAATTAATCACATCCAGACAGTTTTCACTGCCCTTCTCTGTCACACACACACACACACACACACACACCCACACACACACACACACACACACACACACACACACACACACACACACACACTCTTTCATGGTAACCAAATCTCCACTTGTGTCGAACTGCATGTGTCCCCTCCACTTTCACGTCATGATCTCTACAGAGCTCATCTTGCCATGTTTTCCTTGGCATAACAAGAGTCAGCCCAGGTTTGTCATGGCCACCAGACTCATGTTGCCTGAGAGGATAGCAGGTCTAACATTGCATGTCAGAACACATGGTCAGGCTGATGTGCGTGTTTGTGTGCCTAAGTGTGTGTGTGTGTGTGTGTGTGTGTGTGTAATCAGACCCCTTTGTGCAAGTAGGGACAGGTGTGTCACCACCTGACCACACCCCCAGGCCACACGGCACCTCCTGTCCCTAACACCTGTCCCACTCGTCTGTGCAGAGACCTGTATACCTCCTTCCCTCTCAGAAACACACACACACACGCACGCACACACGCACACGCACACGCACGCACGCACACACACACACATACACACACAGGCTGAGATTTGTGTGAGAGGAAGGCAGGTTGTTGGGCTGTGACGGAGTGAGGGGGCTCAGTTTGAGTCGAGTATCCATCCTTGAGTGTCCACACAGCTGTCCCTCTGAAATAAGAACTCAATCGAAGCCTTCAAGTCCCCTCTCTGTCCTACACTGTGGCGTTATCTCTGTCCACATGGCGACATCACTTGCTTCAGACCGTCTCTGGCAACAGATGGGAATGTATCAAAACATACCTTTCCTCTGTGTCCAATAACAAGAGCCTCTGTTGCACAACATGACTCTCATTTTTTTTAAATTTTATAATTATTATCAGGAGTTATAATAGATTTGAGATTACAACCTTTTACCATCATATACAGCATATATGATAGATTTTTAAAATTTTACTACCAGTTTAAAGAATATAGACACATTGCTTCCCATTGTACTTCTACGATGTCAGAATTATTATAGAAAGTTGAACAGTGGATTTGTTTGATTTGCTCGTCAATTTGCGAATAAAAAACTTGGGAGATAGAAAAGTTGACGTATTCATGAAATATAAATGCAAATAACTGCAGTGTAAACAGATTCTAAATAAATGTGAGGATTACAGACAATAGTCTCTTGAATTCATGACAGAAACAAACAGAGACATTATACAGATATTGGATGGAAAACCGTTTATGAAGCTTCTGGCTATGCTATTGTGTGAAATATTACTTTTGACAGGCAAATTGTTCATTTATTGGGTAGAGACAGCGCACATTAATGAACATCTGTATGGAACAGCAGATGTAAATGTATCAGATTATAGCAAAAATACTAATTTGCACCCGTAACCATTAAACCATAATGATGAACTGGCTCGTAGAATTTATTTTATTTTGCTGAATTTCTGAAATGTCAGCTATAAATTGCAATATACTTGGAAGGAAGTCCACCTGGTTCGCACATACAACCCACTTGTGTATATTTGTGGGAAAATAACAGTGAACACATTAGATAATACTGTAACTGTAAATCAAACATTTTGCTACAATTTCAGAAAGATTAAGAGGAATAGTAGGTGATTTTGTTTCACATATACAGCAAAAATGAAGAAACAAGGCTTACTTTGATTTCACATACAGTAGTTTTATAATACCTTTTCATTACAACGTGCTATTTATCATTGTTTTTCTTACTTCAGTTCTCTTTAATTAGCAGCCTCTGGACCAGATACAGCCCTTTTTTATTTTCTATGACCCACAAAAAGCTGTTTGCAAATGCCATTCATACAGTGAAACATGTCAGTCAAGAATTTAGGAGAGAGTTACGAGAACACTCATGTGTGTAACCTGGGCGATAGTTATCAACCACTATCAGCAAAATATTCTGGTGTAAAACCTCCTATTGGTACTGATTTATGTCTATCTAGTCACCTATATAGTATATGAACTAGGAAGTCTTGATGATATTATAACAGACTGACTAACTGTTTCATGGCTACTGTTTTATTATTCATTTAGATTCTACATTTGTGGATATGAACCTGTCAGAAAAACAGCTCACATCTGTTTGGTGTTATATATATGTTTTTGCTGTTTTGTATCACGGCAGTTTATACATGGATCACTGATCATACTCAAATTAAAGTGGAATATCAGCATAATTATTCCATTACTTGTACTCTGGGAGATCTCTGCACAAGAATATGCAGTACTTGAATATGTGTACAAATGGTACATAAACTTTATCTTATACATTAACATTATACTGAAAGTTCAGTTATTTTTATACTGTTTTATACTGTATTTAGCTCACTTTACTTATTTTATGCTTGCTCAGTATTTTGATTTCTTTTAAAAGCTAATGCAATCCCTCTCTCTTTTTATTCAGGGTGTGATGTCCACAGTTTTATCACTGCTGATACTAAAAAGGGCAGAACTGTAAAATAACAGGTTACAGCAACAACAGTTTTCCTTTAAAGATCTATGAGTTTGTGCAGGGGTCTGACACAATCTTCCACAAAATACAGATATAATATGAAAATTACTGTAAATCCTGTAAACAGTGTGCACATTTAACTTATGTACTGTACATGTCCAAGAGAAATTATAATAAGTGGTGGCTTTAATCTTTTCATGCATAGTGGTCACTACAGTGGACAGTTCTTCTACAGCTGTTCTCTTGTATATTCATGGATTTTGTTGTTTTAGTTCCATATCAGCCAACACAGTGGACACCTATGCATCATCCCATACATTGTAATTCATACCATTACTGTAACTTTGCTGTTTTTGATAAACCTGATCTGCACTAACATGTTTGAGTGTAAATCAATTGCTTGTTATTGTAAATAGACTGTAATTAAGCATTTTTCTTACACAAAAAGTTTGGGTTTTTTTTGCATATTATCTCCATAAAGTGAGTAATAACTAATATTACAGTATGTTAAAATGTGACAAAACATCAGATTAGCAGCATTAAAAAAACTGATTTCATAGTTTTCACACAGTGTATCAGTAAATACATGTTTCTTTGCTTCAAAAATTAAATTATGATGTCCTGCTGAGTGGATATTTTTGCAACTCCATGAAAAAAAGGTTCATAAAATTTTTTTCGATCGCATTGTCTTTTACAGGCCTGAAGAGGAATAAAAACACTCCAGAAAATTTACTTGATTAGGGTCAAAACACAGTATTCAAAATCTCTCTGAAGGGACATTTTAGAGACAATTTGACCCACATTTTTATTTTTAAATTCATTTTTGCTTCAGTTGGACCATAAGGGATTATCCAAAACAAGGAGCTACTTTATATTGAAATAAATGTTGGAATGGCAATCACTGAAAATTCCCTCTCTGACTGGACCCATTGAGGTTCTCATAATTCATGCATGAAAGGGTTAAATTGTATATCATACATTTGGCTTTTAGAGGGATTAGAATGAATACCGAGCAATTTAACCCATAAAGACCCAATGCTTCTTCTGTGGCAGTTCCCAAATGAAATTTTCTATCTATTTAATCATTCTTAATTGATTTATCATCATTTATTCCAATATGTTTTTTTCCAGTGAAAAACATGTGTTTTCCTGTATTTAATTTTCAGATCATGTAGATGTTCATAAAAGCTCAGATTAAAGTTGTGTTTTATTATATTAGAAACAAAAAAAAAGAGGAAAAAATGACTTTCAGCAAAATATATCATTACTTGAACATAAAACAAACGTCTCCATCCACTGTCATTGATCCAACCCCGTGGGTTTTACTGGTGAATCAAAGTTGTAGAAGATGACGGTGTTTCCTCGTTCACTACGGAGCCTCTGAACGTCCAAATGGGTCATATCTGATGACCATGAAAAGGTGACAAACTGCATTTTACACCAATTATTTACATGGATTGATAGGATTAATGGATCAACAGATCCAAGTTTAGCTCAGTAGATGGTTTTGGTCACCAGTGGTTGTTTGGGTCTTCATGGGTTAAACTTCATGCTCAAAATGTCATCGGTTCATTTAGCTGTTACCTGTAACAGAAAGTCAAAAGGATCTAAAACACACAGAACTTCTGCTGCAAAGTTTTACAACAACCTTTGCATTGCCTTTTTATTATTATAATGTGCTAGTTATCATTCATTTTTGATTTTGTTGTGTTCTTAACGAAATCCCCCTCCTCATTTTATTTAAGGCTGTGATGTCAAACCTTATCATTGCTGATAAGAGAAAGGGCCAGAACTACAAAATAACAGGTTACAACAACAGTTTTCCTTTAAGGATCTTTGTGTGTGTGTGAAAGAGGGAGAGAGAGTGGGTGAGAGAAAGGGAGGGAGAGGTCAGAGCAGCCTGAAGGCCATTGTAAATTCCTCGCTGGCTCAACCAAAGACATTCTTCTCTGCTGTTTTTCTTTCTAATCTCTATGCTCAGATTACCAGCTAGAGGGCCCGGCCAGATGAGAGGAGAACCCGGGGTGGCACAAATGCAAACACGTGTGCCCAAAACGCACACAAACACCGGCTTTATGGCATGAGACATCAAATAAAAACACAGGCAGCGTATGTAGAATAACCGGACGTAGCGGTGTATGAGACGTCAGATCCAGCTGTCATTGTATGTATTGACTGTTACTACATTTGTGAAATAATAAAAACACACTGAAGACATTACCTGAGAGCTTGTTTTGTAAGGCCCCCCCAAAAAAACAGCACCCTGTGGAGAATGCTGAGAGGATTCCCACATGACTGACCCCCGGTGCCACACAAACACACAAACAAACACACTGGAAACCACACACTTGGACCTTCACCATAAAGCCTTTCCAGATGTGCCCACACCAGTTTCATTTGAGGAAGTCCCATCCCACTGTGAAGATTTAACCTGAACCGAAAGATACTTAATTAAATATGCTGTTAAGATGTAAAATGGGAAAATGTTTTAATTTTAACTGGAAATCAGGAGTTAAAAACAGTCATACAACGTAAAATGTGCAATCAGAAGTCATGTTTAGATTTAACTTGATTTAACAGCGTAAAATTTGTGACGTCCAAAGGAAATAATTTCTGATGGAGAAGATTATAATGTCAAAACTGTTGAATAATCACCTGCTTATGATTACTTGGTGCAATCGAATGGGAAAAGGATAAATCTGGATGTAGATGTTTGTTGAACTGATTGAATTGGGTTCTACTATGAGATGCTTTCAAGGAACATTGTTGTATACTTTTATAATTTTTAAAACATTGGTGGAGTTGTATGGTTTTAACACTGAGTTTTAGTCTGTTTTTTATGTACAGTTGTGGAAAAAATTATTAGACCACCCCTAGTTTTCTTCAATTTCTTGTTCATTTTAACGCCTGGTACAACTAAAGGTACATTTATTTGAACAAATATAATGATAACAACAAAAATAGCTCATACGAGTTTAATTTCAGAGCTGATATCTAGCCATTTTCTATGTTTTCTTGATAATAACTAAAATTACTTCAGTTCTTACATCAGTAGCTATGGCATTGTACTGACAAAAACAGTGCTTTTAGGCATTCCATGTTTTCTTTTCTGTCTGTTTTAGTCACATGATACACACAGGAGTTAGTACTTGACTGATGACTTTTAATGGTCTAATAATTTTTTCTGCGACAGTATATTTTTAGTGTGGGTGTATGGCTGAAATCTCTATTTCCTGTAACTTCTGTTCCTAATGTCTTGGCCATGACACTCTTACTAAAGAGATTTTTTTTTTTATCTTGACAAGTTATTTTTGTCCCAGTTAAAGGTTAATAATAAAAAAAATATAGGGTATCAGCCAGTTTGTATGACATTTTAGGAACATTTTCAAGGCATCTTTGATCAAATGAAAGACCTTACATCCACAAAAATAACAGTAGAACAGGCCTCATAGTTATCGCCTTGAACCAGTATTAACCATGTTTCATTCCAGCACATGTTACATTTCCATTTATACATGACTAATGTTTCTGGTACTGTTGTTCAAGCTGCTAAAACTCATACCTGAACCCTCCACCCATGAATAATTATTGGTGGCTCCACTAGTTTGATCTGTTTTAATGCAAAAACTAATCAGTACAAACTGGATAAATTCTGTACAAAGATTTCCAAAGTAAATATAGAATTATCATTTATTGCATCTGTAGAATTTTCAAGACCTTTGAGTGACATATTTAAAGATTAATTATTGATTTTAAGTGTAATTAACGCCTTAATTTAGGGATGATCAAACGTAAAACTGTTTAAGGATCTGTGAACACCATGAAACACAACTCTTTTGCCTCATAATCAGAATAATTTACATTCAAACATGTATTAATGACTGGATATAATTAAAAGAAAGACCATATTCACATTTTTACTTCCACAGATACAGACTGTCAGTCCCAGTATACTGTATGACATTAGCCAACTAAAATTTAGCGTCACACCTTTTGCAAAGAAATATTTGGACAACTTGTGCATGTACAGTGAAGAAAATGTCAGCAATAAAAGTAAATAAAGGTCTGTTCAGTTTGTGATTATTTGTAGAAGGTGTTTTCTAATGCTGCACTTCATTTCTATCTAAAGAAACACTACTTTTAACATTTATTCAGGTAATTTTAAGATCATTTTCTGCTTTAACTTTTTTGCTGCCCTTACCTCTATCTCTTACCTTTTATAATATACAGATATCTGCTTTTTACTGCTGATGTTGTTCTTTCTTTTGCTGCTGTAACATGACTAATGTCCCTGATGCAGGACAAATAAAGTATTATCTTATTGCATCTTTTCTTATGTTAGTGTCAGTATGGAAAAAAACCACATATAATGAAGGCACAAATATACTATGAGTTAGTGGGAAATTAAAGGATGTTAATAACATTGATAGGAGTCTGTACATTTTTCCAGTGAAACTAAAATGTTGAAACTAATATTTCACCACTTGCCACCATGATGACTATACTTATATGCTGTCTTTTCACTGTTTTAATTAGTCTGTACTGCTCTTTGGTGAGTTTTTAGATTCAGATCTAGGGGTATGAAGGTAGATTTGTTTCTTTTTTTATTCAATTAAAAAAAAGGTGCTTTATCCCCCCAAAAATATTTTCAATAAAAAAACCTTTTCAATAAAAAAACAAAACAAACAAAAAAAAAACAAAAAACAAAAAACAAAAACAAAACATTTGAAACCCAAAAATTGCATTTGAACACTTTTTCTTTCATTGAAATTTTTTTTTTTTTGGGGTGAAAGCAACTTTTTTTTATTGAATAATAAAGAAACAAATCTACCTTCTTACAGGGGAAAACCCTTACCTCTATCTCTTACCTTTTATAATATACAGATATCTGCTTTTTACTGTTGATGCTGTTCTTTCTTTTGCTGCTGTAACATGACTAATGTCCCTGATGCAGGACTAAAAAAGGATCATCTTATCATATCTTTCCTTATGTTAGTATCAGTATGGAAAAAAACCACATATAATGAAGGCACAAATATCATACTATGAGTTAGTGGGAAATTAAAGGTTGTTAAAAACATCGATGGGAGTCTATGCATTTTTCCAGAGAAACTAAAATGTTGAAACTGTAATATTTCACTAGTTGCCACCATGACGACTATACTCATATGTTGTCTTTTCACTGTTTTGATTAGCCTGTACTGCACTTTGGTGAGTTTTTAGATTCAGATCCAGGGGTATGAAAGTAGATTTGTTTCTTTATTATTCAATAAAAAAAGGTGCTTTAACCCCCCCAAAAATATTTTCAATAAAAAAACATTTTGAATCAAAAAAAAAAAAAAAAAAAAAAAAAAGTATTTGAATGCAAAAAACCCATTTGAGACCCCAAAAAATTGCATTTGAATACTTTTTCTTTCACCGAAACTTTTTTTTTTTTTTTTTGGGTTAAAGCAACTTTTGTTTTTGGATTGAATAATAAAGAAGCAAATCTACCTTCATACAGGGGACAGCAGAATGGGCAAGATGTAGAAAAAATATTAATACTGATGACACATTTGTTCAACTGCTTTCAAACAGGTTTTCCTTATGTTGTAAAATAACCTCCTCCGGCCCCCTCGTGGATCCAGATTCAGATCTCAAACAGCTGGGTAAATCCTGACCCATGGTTACAACCAGGAGGCCGAGGGCTTAGTGTTGGCCCAGTAAAGATGTTCCACTGGGAGACAGAGACCACCAGTCACCTCTGGGACCATCACTCAGGCTGGAATCAAATCACTGTCCATCACAGGGGAAGACCTGAGTGAGTGATATTTAGTTTTAACTTTTTTTTTTTTTACTCATTTGTTGCTTCCTTTCTGCTCCCTCACCCTTATTTTTTTGGGCCAAAGTAGCAGCACTACCTCCCAATCAAACCAGGAGTAACACCTTAAATTAAGGGAAAGCAGGACCTGACCAGGGGGTGACAATGGGGAGGGGGCAAAGCAGATAAAGCACATAGGCTGCTAGTTAATTACTGACACCACCGTCTTGGCAGCGCTCAGCCTTTTAGCTAAGCTGCTCAGTTGAACCTCCCACAGCATGGGTCCTCACACTTCAACAGGTGTGGGAAGAAGAAAGAGGGAAAGGCAGTGAATGATGAAAAGAAAAGGGTAAAAAAAAAAAAAGAGCGTGAGCACCTGTTTTGGACTCCCATGCCTTCGCGTTGCGGGCTGGGGCTTGCACTGCTCCACCCAAAACAACACATTCATGTCTAAATGCCTGCTTAGCTATGTGAAGGAGTGCTCGGGTCAATTTTCAGGGGTTGGAGATAAACAGAAACAGGGAAAAAGTCAAGAAGGGCTAGTAATTATGGGTAGTGATTATTGATGGTTGGGGCAGTAAATCAAAACTGCTGCAGGGCCAAAAAGATATGATTTTTTTTCTTAAAAGTGTAAGCACAAACAGAGAGGATGTCTATATAGGAAGTAAATAAACTGAATAACAGTCATAGAATCATTTAGTGTCATTTCTATTTTAACCTAAGATGATAAAATGAAACTTTATTGATCCCACAAAACCAAAAAATAAATAAAAAGTCACTGGTTAAAGCAGCAACAGGATACAGTGTAACAAAATGTGCATATATAACACCACTGCAAAAAACAGACAATACAAAAAATAATAATAGTGATGAAACTCTATATGTTATATACAGGACATGTTTAAGAAGGAGACTTGCAAAACCTCTGAAAAATTCTGACCATTTGAAGGTTTACAGCAACTGGGAAATGCTAAAATGTTCCACTGCAGGTGTATCTGTAAAAGGGTTGCAACAATGACATTTTTCAGATTATGACCAGAAATCTAAATAAAACCCCCAGTATATTGTATTATTATCAGCTACACCCACCATTAACAGAAGCAAAACAGAAATTTTTGGTTGAATAAATGCAAATTCCAACCTAAAACCATGTGTAAAAGCTGTTCATCTGCCTTTTGAGAAAGAAAAATGAGGAAGATGTGACATGATGCCAGTTGTAGCCTTAAAGTGTGAAAATATGAAGAAAAAAGAGGAGTCTGTGAGTTTAACCCATAAACACCAAGTGTTACTTTTGTGACAGTTCCCAAATGAATTCCTCTCTATATTTAACCTTCCTTAAGTGATTTACCACCATTTATTGTAATATTATCTTATGTAATCTGTGTTTTTTCAGTGAAAATCAAGTATTTTCCCATATTTAATTCACTGATCTTGTAGATGCTTATAAAAGCTTAGGTTAAAGTTGAGGGTTATTATATCAGATATGGAGAAAACAGAAAAAAAGTGACTTTTTCAGCAAAACTATCATTAACTGAACGTAAACCAAGCATCTCCATCCACTGTCACTGATCAAACTCTATAGGTTTTACTGGTGAATCAATGTTGTAGAACACAGGTGTCAAACATGGGGCCCAGGGGCCAAAACTGGCCCGCCAAAGGTTCCAATCTGGCCTGTGAGATGAATTTACAAAATGCAAAAATTACCCTGAAGATATTAACAGTCAAGGGCATCAAACTCAAAAATAATAGCATAATAACCTAGAAATAATGACTCCAAATTTTCTTCTTGGTTTAATGTGAGAAAAATAATATATTATGCCTTTAAATAATGGCAACACCAATTTTTTTTCTCTTTGATTCATTGCAAAGAACAGATATCCTTTAATAATAAAATGTCAATTACCTGAACAAATGTGAACAACCTGGAATGTCTAAAGAAAAATAAGTGCAATTTTGTGCCTTGGTAGATCTGATCTGTAATGCACATGTATAAATCATAAGTTGAGGCATAATATTGATTGATAAAATTGTACTTTTCTTCAGAAATGTCAGTTTTTTCCAGTTATTCACATCTTTTTTTGTTTTGGATACAAATAGTTTCATCATTTAATGTTATTTTTTGCACTGAAAAGTTGGAGTTGTCATTATTTATAGGCTATTATGCTATTATTTTACTGGTACGGCCCACTGGAGATCAAATTGGGCTGAATATGGTCCCTGAAAGAAAATGAGTTTGGCACCCCTGTTGTAGAAGATAACAGTGTTTCCACGTTCACTACGGAGCCTCTGAACATCCAATCTGATGACCATGAAAAGATGACAAAGTGCATTTTACACCAATTATTTACATGGATTGATAGGATTAGTGGCTCAGCAGGTATTAAACAGTTACATTTGGTCATAGATGGATGTTTGGGTCTTAATGGGTGAAGTTGCTGTAAGGAGCAGGTGCTGTGTTAAGTATTTCAGAGTTATTCTAACATTATTCTCCACACCCAAACATACACAGCCTGGTCATCTGATCCGACCGCCACAAAAAGCGTATCACAGGTCCGCACCTCTCCGACTCAAACCTAGCGGCGTACACACATACGACAGCGTGCCTACAGAGCTCACTGAGGCTCATTAACCTCCTGGTAGGAGGAGTGGGGGTCAGGGGCATCAAAGTGGCAGGATCACTGCAGACTCACCCAGCAATCCTACCATGGGGGTCTGGAGCCACAGCGTCTCACCCCCTAATGAGAGGCCATGACATGCACACATCCACACACAGTTTGACCCCTCAGGACCAGCTGGAAAAGAGAGTCAGACATGCCTTTCCCCACCCTCCTCCCCCCCTTCACCTCTCCCATTCCTCTCCTAAACTCCACACATTCCAGCCAGCGACCAGTGACCGGGATAGCTCACAGTCATCACCGGCTTCGTTTTGTCTCCTCCAAAATATACCTTAATCCAGAGGGGTGGACGGAGACCGGAGAGGGAGAGAAGAACGTCCAAAAACTCCCTGTGGAAATAACAAATCACACTGAAACGTGCCACTTGATGGATAAACTATGGAAAAATACAGGTAGAATGAGTCTCTATTCATTTGATAGCAGAAAACAAAGGCAGGGAAAGGGAATGATAAGCTGCAAAGGTCATGGAGACTGGAAATCCAACTGGGGACGTGGTGGTTCACAGTCAACACCTTCATCCACTCAATGAGAAATATATAAATAAAAAGACGGAACACTTACAGCTTTATTAGACTTATAATGACAGATAATCTGGAATGATTTGCGGTCACAAATGTCACTTGAGTCTCTATTTCAAGCTTTAATCCACTTGTTTTACATTTTATCAGTAATGTTTAAGTTTTACACTGGTTTTGATACTACAGGGGGTCCCATAAGTCTCCATACATAGGAAAAATAAACGTTTCTTGACATAAACCATTTTTATTTATATAATATACTCTATTTGACTGCCATTTTGTCAGGAACACATTTCAATGCGTGTCCTCCACTGCTGAACAACTATAAAGAAGAAATATAAAGAAATACATGTTAGAACCATATGTATTATGTGTCCTATGTATGGAGACTTATGAGACACCCTGTACATATAAACATAAATATAGGTGAAATATATCATTATTATAATAACATCAATATTAGACTTGAGTTTTGTAATGCATAATGCTTGTACTTCTTTGCTTTGTGCTTGTCAACAAATGTAATCTGCTACTTTTCCTATTTTTTTAGAGTTGCATTTAACCATTTTATACATTTTTTGTCGGTGTTGTTTTGATCCTGTCCTGTAAAAGCACTTGGAGCTGCATTTTATATGAAATAAGCTTCGTAAATAAGAAACACTGAAGCTGAGGTTGAAGTTGAAGTTTTCCATTGACAGTGTTTTTGTGACTGATTTTAATTTTAAGTGTGTTTTGGATTTGATGACAAGTGCAAAACTGAGCCATATTGGCAGAAAATACAGCAATGAGGGTGAAGTTAACATTTGTGAATAACCTGGACAGCTGGATTAGCAGATATTGTAAATGACAGGATGGATGAAGAGGGAAAAAAACGAAACACAAACACACCTATGTGTCAATCAGCACAACTGATGGAAGTGGCAAACACACACTCTGAGGCATGTGGGAGGGGGATGGTGTGAGTCAGGAGAGAGAAAGCAAAGGAGTGAGTGAGTGGGTTGGAGGGGTAGTGGTTGTGGGGGGGTTTGGAATCACTTTTTGCCAGAAAGGCAAGTGCAGCGGCAGCAGGGTGAAGGAGGGGTGCAGGGTCGAGGGAAGAGGCACCTTGCAACAGCTGGTCTCAATTATCCGTGGAGGGGCTGCTGAGTGTACAGGAGCATGTGTGTGTGTATGTGTGTGTGTGTGTGTGTGTAAGGTTGAGGCATCGCAGGGGGAGGGCTGAGACCACTGGCGCCAGGAGGGGAGCAACAGGTCAGGGAGGATGAAGATTATAAAAATACTAGCAGGCAGTTGGCCTTGGTCCTGCTGGTGCACAGTGTGAGTGTGTGTGGTGGATATTCCTCGCCTGCCACAGGGAATGAGTGCCACAGGATGTGGAAGAGTGTGTGTGTGTGTGTCCACAGAACATCAGGGCTGTGTTTGCATACATCCTGTAACTCAACCTTCCTGGTTAAATAACGAGGGCTCATCCTATGGTTTTATCACTCAGAGGTGAATAAAATAAATGAGCAGAAAATGGTTGGATTTTATTTTGAAAAGTTATTGACTGGAGTGTACTATTAGAAAAATGACCTTGATTTCTATTCACTTTAACTCAATTTACTCAATGAATAAAAATAAATTGAGTGATAAGTGAAATGAACACTGGTTCAATGTTTCAAAATTGCATCAAAAAAAGGAACAAATTAAAGATTCTTTTTTTAAACCTCTCATGCACAGTGTTACTGAAGGTTCAGTTAAAACTATGTGTGCATTAATTACTCCAAAGTACAAAACCAAATTTACTACGTGGATTGCCTAATATGTTTTTCTACATTATCAGATAATTTGTACCATCTATGTGTAACATCCACTAGTTATACTTTAGGTTAACTTTTCCTAAATAAAATGCAGTTAGCTTGTTATCTTTATGGAGAGAGGATTTTAGACACAATGCCAAAAATATATTTATTATCATTAAAGTTGTCTTGAAGAAAACAGTTGACTGCAATATATGCATCTCACACAAAATGATCACATTGGACATGTCATTTGTTTGGGAGTGATGATTCCACTTAGTTTGATAATAATTACATGACAGAGTTAACATGTACTATTTCAGTTTGTCTAAAACTGATCTGGACTATGCTACTTTTGTTGAACTGTGTATTACCACTATATAGTGTCAAACTTTGTCCAAATTCAGAGAAATCCACTGTTTTATTCAGTGTAATGGGCATTTATATAAATTCAGCAGTATTTACCAGTCACTTCATTACTTAATGTTTATAAAAGATGAAAAATATTACCTTATCTGTAGATTGAGTCATGTCTGATGGATGTTCATCAGAATAAGTCTTGAAAACAACTCCCATAATTCCCTGCACACATAACTGACTACTACTACTACTACTACTACTACTACTACTACTACTACTACATATTTTATTACTGTTTTGATTAAGAGAATAAAAGATTTCGGTTATTGGGATAAGAGTAATACACTTTGACTTTTGGATAAATTAACTATTATTGAGATGAACACTGATAACAGAGGATCGTGTCCTATAATTGAATAAAAGTTGAAATACACTGCTTTTATATGATCAAACAACCTGCTGTGTGAAGAGGTTAAAATTGTTCCAGTCAGCCTGGTGTATGACGCCCCCTACTGTTGACAGCTTTAATTACAACACAAACACATTTGGGGAGAAGAGTTTATATGTCAAAATATCTGCGGTACAAAGTGTGTTTTCACCAATCTCAAAGATACTTTAAATATTCTTTCAAAAAATATATATGTTTTTAAACACAACTAGAAAAAACTAAACCCAGCAGTGAGCAGTGGCAACGAGGCAGGTTTGATGACTGTTACCGTTTATAAGAGGAAAATATTATCAATGAAAAACAAAATATTCCTTAAGCACCTTGAGGTAAGGATGACAAAGGAACAAGCCTGTTTGGTTATTTTAGTCTAAAGAATAAATAAAATATACCTCAAATACCAAAAAGATCTTTTGATCAAAAATAAAATCAAATCAAATTTACAAAGAATTTTCAGGTCAGAAGACAATACCTGAGCTGTGTTTGTTTGTTCACCGAGTAACTTTTCTTGCAAATGCAATTGTCATAATACTTATTTTAAGAGATGAACTGACCGAATAATCATAACTTCTTTGTTGCATTGATAAACATGACAGCAGTAATAGATCATGTAAAAAGCTATGATTTAACTTAAAATAAAATAACACAGAAAGCAGTAAAGCTTATTTTACAATAATATTTTAAAATATTTCACTTAGAGTGAAGATGTGTATCACAACAAACGGGGCTCTATCTTTAAATAAAAACAAACAAACAAACAAACCCTGAGGACAGGCCCTGAATATACAATAATATCTCCTCTTTGTAAACCCTCAAATAATTTCTTTTTGGTGTAAAAACGGTATAAAAATATTTTCCCTCAACACCGTCTCTGCTGCTGCTGTGTAACAAGGCTCCTTTGTCTTTTTACTTAAAGAGCTGATGTCTGACTTTCTCTTGTCCATTGACCGTGGGACAGTTTACTGGCCTGGAGCTGCCGCCTTCACCATCGTTGGTGTTTGACCAACTGGCTTTCAGAGGAGTGAGCTCCGGTGCAATTATATCTCCATCCTGTGTGTGAATAGAGAGAATCAGCATTAACACATACATTTACATCAACATGTACTTAGACATAAAGAACCACACAGACACAATACAAAAAAAACTAATTATTCAACAAACCTACAAACCTAATAAACACACACACAAAAACAAAACAAAACAAAAAACAAAACACAACAACAAAAAACAACAACAAAATAAATAATATCATCAATTCCTGTTTACAATGCTCAGGGCTGATTAAGAGTTACTATAATGTATACTAACAACAAATTTCTCCATCAAGAGGACATAGAAGACAGCAGGACACTCTTGTTGACAATAGGCAACCTTTACTATCTAAAGAGCCATTTTTGGGCAGAAATAATGAGAAAAAAATGTTTAAAGCCAAAAAATCCTTACTATGTTTTACCTTAAAATGGTGAGTTGGTAAAGATTAAATCAAAGTTTTGGTGCATGTACAGAACTACACTAAAGAAAACGGTGATATTTGTCATTATTGTGTTGTACAGCAAAAAGTGACTTGTATGTGAAGGCTTTCTTTGCAATGAGTCAACAGATGAATACCTTCAGTGTCATAAAATAAAAAGTACTCTATGTTCACTATTACTAGTACTTCTGTTTTTGCATTTACTTGGAGTGTATTCTACATTTTTACAATTGCATAACATCAGAATGACTTAATGGTTGGTCCTAGTCCATTCCTCACTTTCTCTCCATTAAACTTTGACCTGCGTACAACATTAGCAGTAGTACTTTACATGTGAGAAAAACTTAAAAACAAACAAACAAACAAAAAAAGAGGGGAAGTGACTAGAGTTCTGGCATTGCCTGAATTAATAATGACCATCTTCTGACAAAAAAGTCTGTTTTCGCTGTTAATAATTCACCATTAAAGCAGGTCACAGTGACTCTGGCACTAGTGATGTACAATGTCCATAATCTGCTGCTTTTCCAAATAAACCCTCATGTTAGAGGACATAACCTTACATGTTACAGGCTGAATGATGTGATTCTTTTGTTATATACAGTGGTGGAAAAAAAGTTTTAGGACACCCCATGCATTTATGATTTACTGCATTACTAATCACTCTTAAATCATTGAACTCTGCCAGATATTGAGCCATTGTTGAAACGCATATGTTCCCTTCTACACATGAACAAAATGTAAACACACACAGGGCATAACATGTTGAAATGGACAAGAAGTTAGTTTTGTTATGTTTTTTTTGTAAACAACAAATAAAAAAATAATTTGCATTTGTTTGTGTCTGTCCAATGCACCTTTTGAAACACAAATGATATTTACTTTTTCTCGCTACTGTATATGAATGGATGAATTTTTATTGTTGTGTCTTGCATAAGAATATGCCCAGCCCTTACATAGGCTTATACGACACCAAAAATATAAACCAAAGACCAAATGTCACACAATAGGCACAATAAATATAAACAAGACAATGTACTGACCCATTTAAACAAACACATCTGCCACTGTTTTATCTGTATATTAACCATTAGTAATAAAAATGACTAATAACAGATATTTGGAACAAACTACAAACTCCTGTTCAGCATTTCGGATTAAATTAAATTGGAAATTTCTCCCTTGAATTTTATAAAATAAAAATAATAATAGTTAAACTTAATTTTGTGGTGAAATGTGTGTCTCAGTTAGTAATCAGCATCAAGCAGCACCAGACCAGCTACCTCAGAGAAAAAGTAGCCAACTTGTTAAAAGTATACAGTCGTGGAAAAAATTATTAGACCACCCTTGTTTTCTTCAATTTCTTGTTCATTTTAATGTCTGGTACAACTAAAGGTACATTTGTTTGGACAAATATAATGATAACAACAAAAATAGCTCATAAGAGTTTAATTTCAGAGCTGATATCTAACCATTTTCCATGGTTTTCTTGATAATAACCAAAATCACTTCAGTTCTTAAATCAATAGCTATGGCATTGTACTGCCAAAAACAGTGCTTTTAGGCATTCCATGTCTTCTTTTCCGTCTGTTTTAGTCACATGATACACACAGGAGTTAGTACTTGATTGCATAACCATTGTTTTTGATGACTTTTGATGGTCTAATAATTTTTTCCATGACAGGTATATCATATCATAAAACAATAAATTGGAAAAATGCTGAATTATCTCGTCAGATAAGTAGTAAGCCCCTCTTAAAAGTTTAATTCATGTGGCCACTGTCTTACTGTTTCCAACCACAGGAAGGCGCTGTTGTTTCACCAGAACCCAAAACATTCAACTGTTACTTTGCTTCAGTTGCTCTTCTTCTTTCCACTTTCTTCCCTTCTGATCCTCTCATTTTGTAAACAAACTTACTCTAAAGTCTTCTGTGAGCAGTTCTGTAACCTTTTCTTTGTTTTCCATGTTTGTCCTGGATATAAATGCTCCCAAAATGCATCTTTCTTTGCACTTATCTATTCGTCTGCATTTATCGCTCTGCTTTAAGGGAAAAAGGACCAGAAAGTCTACGCAGCATTGTGCAACCAGCATTAACATTGCATAACACTCTATTGCACTATAGCTACTTGTAAACCCAACAGTTCTTTCTTTGACATTTCAGTATCTTAATGTTACCTGAGGCTTTGAGAAGTTCTTGTCCATGCACCACTGGACAAAATGCTTCTTTGCAGCCTCCAGACTCTTTTCATCAGTCTTCTTAGAGTAAACTCTGATCAACTGTTCTGCAAACTGCTCTGGAAGAAGTTTGGACACCTGAAAAAAACAAGATCTGTGTTATGTTTATTTTAAAACATCATCTTGAAATGATGTTGTAGCAAAAGAATACAGATATTTCAATGTGACTGTAGCTCATGCAAAGAAGCACCATCTCTGACCTGGTTTTTGCGAATCTGGATGGCTTTGTTGGGGTCCTTCTTGCAATAGAAGCGCACGTTATTGATGGGGTCCTTGTCCTTCATCCCATAGTCCATAGTAATAACCTAAAAGAAAGCAGAGGTGTTACGGGCTGCAAAATGAAAGCATCAGTTTACACAAATAAAGAGCATAAACATGGGTAGTAATCTTTTGTAGCTACAGAGCAAATTAAAAGAACGCAGAACGAGATACTCACGCTAACTACAAAGTCCTCTGGCTGCAGGTCGACTTCTTCTTGAGAACCACTTTGAGGGATGGACTTAGCCAAATCAGCTTCCCAGCTAAGAATTAGTTCCTAAAGAGGGAGAAAGACCACAGTAGAAGGATTAAGAGGTTAAAGAAATGTTACTTATATCTGGCCCGCATACATGAAGTAAAACTTGGCATTACTGTTGAAAACATAGAGTGAATTTCAGGAATGAGAGGAGATGCGGTGGAAAAAAAAAAGAAATATAATGGTTCAAACATAAAAAAGTCCAGCATTTCAGTAAAACACATTTTACTATATTAATATTAAAGCAGTAACCTTCACTAAAGTGACTTCAGACTAATTCACTATCACCTGACGTACTGAAACCAGTTGTTTTCTGCAGAGCGTGAATGATACGATAAACTGTTACACCAAAGATATTTAGACTAACGATAAAAGATTCTAATCTCGCCTGTTTCTGTGTTGATAATGTAATGTTACGCAACTGTAAGTTGTCACTTCCCTGATGTCACCATACGCTCTCTTAATGTTTTCAACAGTCTTGTGGTTTAGCAGACTGAATTTCTTAGCTGTGATGTGAGAGATAAGTAACATGTTCATCATGCGCAGATATTCTTAATGTTGGTTTTGACAACATAAATAAAAGGCATAAAAAGGCATATGGGAAAATGGACCATGTCCTCAAAAGGGGGGAACGAATACATAATTAAAGGATGCTACTGTTTTTGGACTTAGTACTTTGCTAATTCCCCTCAAGAAAACAATAAATAATCAACACTTCCATTCTTACCCTTACTCCCACCAGGTTTGTAGAAATATATAAAAATCTGAAATGGTGTAAATAAATCCTGTGTGTTGTAACATCTCAAAACTGTCACTTGTCTAACAAAATAATCATTAGATCTTGAGATCAGGTGACTGTATAATCTACATATAGGGTTCCTACACATTTCTACAAGTTAAATTTAAGAGTCCTTTTTAAGACTACTTAGAACAGAATTTAATGCCCATTTCACGGCCATACTGACAAAAATTCACGACTGCTAGAATTTAGGAAAACCTGCGTCAAAGAGTGGAGAATGACCTTTCCTCCAACCAGGCATTTCTAAATTTGCACTTCCTCATGTTTACTTTTCACTTGAGAGCCGTCCCTTAAAGCTCCCGATCAGCTTTCTCAGGTGATGCAATGTGACTAATGGCTGCACGTGTGTTGGGCTGAATGTTGTGTGATCATTTCATCCTAGCAGCTGCAAGTTAGTGATAATTGGTTCCAAGTTTCAATATAAATGGTCTGGTTTAAACGAGGGGAACTGAGTCGACTAACGTTGCTTTCTTTGCAGCTTGGACATTTAACAGACACATTTAAACACATTTATGACAGTTTAAGACATATCACACCAAATTTAATACCTTTTTAAGGTATTAAATGCAGATTTGTAAATTCAAGACTTTTAAGACTTTTTAAGACCCCACAGGAACCCTGTATATAATCAGTATAATCTTTCACAAAATAGTTGTTTATTCACGGAACTGAGTCATTCCTCCCGTAAGACTCCACACATAGAGTCTTATGTGTGTAGCTTCTGGTCCCTCCTTGACAACCCCAAGGCC
Source organism: Sphaeramia orbicularis (assembly GCF_902148855.1). NCBI lineage: Eukaryota > Metazoa > Chordata > Actinopteri > Kurtiformes > Apogonidae > Sphaeramia > Sphaeramia orbicularis. The sequence goes on from NC_043963.1 coordinate 32,350,435, forward strand.
ATTACATGTTTACACCTAAAATCTTGGTGGTAAATATCTTTAATTAGTACACTAGAGACACAAGCACACACCTGGGTGACATCAATGGGTTTATCCGGCTGAGTTTGGCCCAGACACTTATAGAGACGTCGACAGACAATGTTGTGTAGAATCTGCCTTGCTTCAGCCAGTTCCGGAGAGGATGAGTTGAGGATTTGTTCAAACACATTATCTACAACACAGAGAAAATGTCAGGTCAGATAATGATGCTTTTATGCTAGTAGAAAGATCATGAGGATGAAATATGAAGCTACAGAGTACAAACAAAATAGATAAGAAAGAACAGGTAGTGATGCTTCTTAAAACAATCCCACAACAGTGACTTTGAACATTCCAGTGAGTTTTTAACAAGGTACATACGGTGCATTTTCACTATCTTCTTCCCATGTGTTAATGTTCTATAAACAGAAGTTTACATACACACAGTGGTGTCTACAGACCTGTCAGCTTGGTGTAGGCGGCCATGTCATCGATGGCTGTGGACAGAGTGCACATCCTCCCTTCTGAACCTTCAATCTGGATGTGTTCATCTGCTTTTAAAAAGGCCTCTGTGATCCTGGACAATTAAATAAATTATTAAAGATGACGAAACAAATACAAAAACCTATGCTCAACAGATTACAGATAAAAACTGGTTTACTCACATGGTTTCTATGATGTTACCAACTTTGTGCTGGTAAGCTCTTCTGTGGAGACAGTTCCTGGTATGGAACATGTCATATAAGTTGCCCACCTCCTGTTAATACAGAGTCAGTTTGGTCACAATAAATTAAGAACAAGGTTCCTACAGGTTTCTACAAGTTAAATTCTAGACTTTTTAAGGCCTTTTTCCGATTACTTAGAACAGAACTGAATGCCCATTTCACAGCCATAGTGGCAAAAATTTGTGACTCCCACAATTTAGGAAAATGTATTTATTTATTCCAATGTCTTGTATCCCACTATTCTGAGTCGTTTCTCACAGTCTCAAAGTTGGCGATAATTGGTTCCTAATTTCAGTATAAATTGTGGGGTTTGAACAGGTGGAACTTTGTAGACAAACATTAGTTTCTTAGCAGCTTGGACATTTAACAGACACATTTAAACTCAGCGAGCAACATAACTTAAGAACTACCATATCAAATTTAATACCTTTTAAAGACTTTCTAAGGTATTAAGTACAGATTTGTAAATTCAAGACTTTTAAGACCCCGCACGAACCCAGTAAGTAGAATGGCATTTTAATGAAACTGGAAAGAAGAAGCAGTAAGAGGGGCACCTTGTCTCTAGTGCAGATGTTTTTTTGCCCGTCCACTTCACAAACCCTGGCGAACTTGAGGAAGCGACGATAGTCAAAGTTGTTTTGGATGCCGAGTTGGGAACAATCCCTGAGATGAGGCAGAGTCATGAAACAGTTCAGCTGAACTCATCGAAATATATTAACACAAACACAACACAACATATATGTCCGGGAAGTGAACGAACCTGGCAAAGTAGTCCCACTTGTCCACGTCGATGCCATTTCTTTTGTTGGCTACAATTTCATAGAGGAAGGACTTGTCCTCTGTTCGACCTTTGTACTGCCACTGGACAGAACAACACATTAATGGCATCACAATCAATCAAAGCAAACTGTTTTCATAAAGCATGTCTAAGCATACAATGAGTACCACTCCAGTCTTTGGAGCACATTGTTTGTTTGTTTTTGTTTTTTAAATCACACAGGAGGAAATGCAGGAAAAGCTCAAAGAAAACAACCAAAGCATGCCAATGAACAAACAATATAGCAATTATATGGCGGTAAGTCAATACAAAAAAGTCACATATACACATTATTAAAATAACATTTTAGCATTAGCAGAGAGTACAGTATCTATATACAGCATAGATTAAAGTATTCACGTAAATGTTTTGATTTTAGGTTTGTTTCTTCAGGTTTGTAGTTACAACACTAAAAAAAAAATCTGTTTTAAAGTAATTTCTTTCTCTAAAAAGAAAAAATAAACTTGTAGAGGAACAAATCCCAGTTTCCTTATTTTAGTGACATCACATAGAATGTGTTTTTAGTGCTTGTAATAAGCTGAACTTCGTAAAAATTGGTCATTTTATATTGTTAGCTGAGGTGAGAAATGTAGACAAGCTGAATTTGCACACCACCACCACACTTGTCAGATTTTTTGTTTAAATAAAAAGAATTTGGTAATAATTGTGAATATTTGGATTCTTTTGAGTAGTGCAGTTTGTGCAGTGAAATTGTAGAGCAAAATGGTATAAAAATAACTTTGTTCAAATAACAGTCATCCAGATGAACAAATTAAATCAATGTTGTAAAGATTTGTTTAGTTTATTCTAGTGTTTTTACTGCTATTTTTCTATATTTTATTTCTATTTCTATTTTAAGAATAGACTTCATTCCTTGCCTATTTCATCATATTCTAGTTCATCTACTTTCTGTGTTGTTGGTAAATGCTACTTAAGTGCACAAACAAACCTGAAGATTCTAAATGATGGGATGGGACAAATATGGATTATAAAAGTTGCTTGATATTGGCTGATGTAGCAGAGATGACATTTTTGGACTGATCTGTACCGTCTGACTTTTAGCAGTAGTGTTCAGAGGTCCAGCAATCTGTTCTTTAATGAAGTCCAGGTCCTGCGGCAGCACCAGGCCATGCTGCTCCATAATTGGCTTCAGGTTGTTATCCTCCACCAGATAGTCAAACATAGCAAGGGAGGCGACCTCATGCTGTAACAGTACACACCATGAATATATTAAAACGCTCACACACTTTGATAATGAAAACACAGTGACTCATTACTCAAACAGAAAGTTCTTATCACCAGGATATAAACTTAAATATGTGTTCTACTGCTCACGTTTGCCAGACAGCAGGTCTGTGGTCAGAACTTACATAATGACAGTAATCATAACGGCTCTTATCAGTATGCCTTATCAGCTTGGACATTACAATCACTGTGGGAACTGTATGCGGTTATGCTTTTTTTTTTTTTTTTTTTTTTTTACAGAAGCACCTTGGCCTATAGTATTTGCAGTTGGTGCAAAATGTGTCTGTCAGGCCTAAATAAAACATTGTTGTACCATTACTCACACACATTCTGTGTGCTGCTTTTAGTTACTTCTGAAAAATACTGAGTGCGGATTCCGGTTTTCCACACAGTGATCTTTATCTACCAGTCTGACTGCATTCACAGTTCCCAGTTTTGTTGTTCTTTTTCCCCCCCAAAACGCACTGAATATTTGAGCTAGAGCCATATTTTTTTATAGCAAAGCAGTGGGAAATTTCTGCTTTCTTAAAATATTTTGTGAAATTTTTTGGCTCATAATTTTTTGTAAAACTCAGTTTGTCTTTCTTAGTATTTATTTTCGCTTCAGTGTATTCAATTTGCATGCATGTACAGGTTAGTCATTCTAGTTTTGTAGCAAAGTGTTTCTGTCCTTTCTCTAACTGCCAAATTGTTTTCTAATGACTCATAAGAACTGAATGAAACTGAAACAGAACACCACATGTCAGCAACATGGTTATATGTTCAGAGGAAATCGTACTACTAGAGAAGAAACATACTGAGGACAGCACTAGTTTTATTAATTTTACCTCATCGCCCCTCTCTACTACTAGGTTCAGAAAAAGGTCAAATCACTGATAAATCACATTAGGCCTTTCTGCATTTCTTAACAGACATGGCTACGTCACTGGGTTACATCCTGAACTCTTGTACCACTGATAGTCCTACACATGTATTAGACTAATGCATCTGTGGCTTATGGTCACATCACATAGTTACTTACCTTCCATGTAATGTCTGGACGTGCTTTTGGGATGAACATCCCATCAAACATATGGGAAAATGGACCATGTCCTAGAAAAAAGGGAATGCATACAAGCTTAACTGATGCCACCCTTTCCGGACATAGTACTTTACTAATTTCAATAAATAATCAAGAGAGTTTCACTTCCATTCTTTGTCATGCTCACCCCCAGTAACAAGCTTCCACATGCATACATATCACTCACCAAGGTCATGGCAAAGACCAGCGATCTGCACACAAAGGATGTCTCTGCCAGAGATGAGGAGTTCTGGCTGTCTCTCATTCAGAGCCTGAACAAGACGCCCGGCCAAGTAACCCACCCTGTACCAACACAAAACAAAACATACTATTTTAACCAATGAAAGCACCAAAAAAAAGTAAAGTCTGAGTCATGTAGCTCTGTATGTGGACTCATCTTGTGGTTTATGTGAGCAAAATAAAATTTTAGTGCTTGTATAAATTAGCCTTCCTAGTAAATGAGGTCATTTCATTGTCTAAAAAGGAAAAAAAAAACTTGCAGAGGAACAAATCCCAGTTTTCTTATTTTAGTGACACCACATGGAATGTGTTTTTAGCGTTTGTAATAAGCCAAAATTAGTAAATATATGCAATTTTATGTTGTTAGCTTAAGTGAGAAATGTAGAGAATTTGCTCACAATCTTGTCAGATTTATTGTTTAATGAAAGAGAATGCGGTTGTGAATATTTGGCTTTTTTCAGTAGTGCTGTTTGTTCACTGAAGTTGTAGAACAAAATGGTATCTCACCCTGTACCAGCACAAAACAAAACATACTACTCCAACCACTGAAAACACCAACAAACAAGAACAGTCTGAGTCAGGTAGCTCTGTATGTGGACTCATCAACTTGTGGTTTATGTGAACAAAATAAAAGACTAGTGTCTCTATTGGCTTTGCATGGCAATTTTCGCTCTTTTACTGATTCATCGAGGGGAATACCAAAGCAGATACTGGGTAAGTCTTTCACAGCATTAACTAGAAGCACTTGGAGAGCGCAGACCTCCGCCAAGGCTGATCAGTGGCCCCCCCCGTGGGCCCCCCCACGCCAAGGAGGTTATGTTTTTGCCAGGGTTTGTTTGTCTGTCTGTCTGTCTGTTTGTCTGTCCGTAAGTGTGCAACATAACTCAAAAAGTTATGGACAGATTTTGATGAAATTTTCAGGGTTTGTTGGAAATGGGCCCCCCCACCCCCGATCACCACCAAAATTGAATCATTTCTTCCTTATCCCATTTCCAACAAACCCTGAAAATTTCATCAAAATCTGTCCATAACTTTTTGAGTTATGTTGCACACTAACGGACAGACAAACAGAAAGACAGACAAACAAACAAACAAACTAGAAAAGCACTCGGAGAGTGCAGACCTCCGCCAAGGCTGATCAGTGGCCCTCCCTGTGGGCCCCCCCACGCCAAGGAGGTTATGTTTTTGCCAGGGTTTGTTTGTTTGTTTGTCTGTCTGTCTGTCTGTCCGTTAGTGTGCAACATAACTCAAAAAGTTATGGACAGATTTTGATGAAATTTTCAGGGTTTGTTGGAAATGGGCCCCCCCGTGGGCCCCCCCACCCCCGATCACCACCAAAATTTAATCATTTCTTCCTTATCCCATTTCCAACAAACCCTGAAAATTTCATCTAGATCTGTCCATAACTTTTTGAGTTATGTTGCACACTAACGGACAGACAGACAGACAGACAGACAGACAAACCCTGGCAAAAACATAACCTCCTTGGCGGAGGTAAATATGGCGTTCGTGTCATATTTGTGTCAATAATGCATAAGAGAAGTGAGCCTGCATTTGCTGAACAAGTTAAACCTGATCTGACATTTTTCTGGGCGTAGGTACATTACTTCAAAAAATTTCTTTGTGGTTGGAGGGACACTTAAGTGCAAGACAAGATGCTTTAATCCTGACTAAAAATAAACTGTACCTCACATGCTTAATCTAGCTCCACAAAGACATACCCAATGCAGTGTTCAAACCGGTTGTGAGACGCTCCAGGGAAAACAAAGTAGGTCCCTCCCAGCTGCTTGATATTTCGGAGTCTCTGGAACTGTGGTGTGTCTATGATTTTGATGAGAAGTGGGTGTAACTCCACATGGCCATGAATAGGATCATTGAAGACCTTGGAGAAAACAAAACAGTTTAAGAGTACCAGTAGCAGAATAACAAAGTCTCTGTGCTTGTTTTAAAGACGCAAAAATATCCAACTTATTGAGTCACTTTTCTCAGTACTTCAATGTAACTGTAGAATAAGTCCTCACAGGTTTAACACCTTAGCCTAGACGAGGACAAATAACTCAACAAAACCTGCCACTCTTCTATACATATACAGCACATTTCACAGTTTTATTTACAGAAACTAATAAAAATATGATGCATTAATTACCTTACTTCGCTCTGCCTCTAGTTGCCGCAACTTCCTCAGCTTGTGCATGATCTCCAGACGGTCACCGAGGCATCTTGAAACAGAGCATAAGTAAATAAAGCATAAATAAAGAGAATCAAAAGGGCCTAAATGGGGAGTGACAAACTAATTAGGATTCAATGGGGCCTTATTTTGACACCATTTGGTCATGGGTCGTCCTGGTCAATAAAAAACTAGAAGGGCACACAGCTTTGGAAACAAATACTAGATACTGTGACCAAGGAGTGAATCTATCAGGGTTGTTTTCTGTGCAAATGAAATGTAAAAATATGGCAGAAGACACATGGTTTTCCTTAGGTTTGTAGAGAACTTAGGCACGGTAATTGTGATGTGAGATGCATTTTTGTGTAACTTTGGTCTTCTTTTATTACAAGGTTTAGAAATAGCTCAAACATGTAAAACAAGTCTGTTCATTGATAAACTCAGTATGTAATGTAAATGTTTCAAATCACAGATGAATTCCATTTTTAAAAGGTTTATTTTCAGAGGAAGAAAAAGGATATGTGTGATAATATGGTATTTTTCCTCTTTCCTTTTCTGTTGAGGATTCAGACCAGCCCAGTTTATAAACTGCTGTGCAAGTGCTGTGCAAAGACATTTTAGTCCTGACATAATGCACACTTCGGGAATATAAAATCTTGAAAACAACACTCTAGAAACAATATTCCTAGAACAGAATATCAAATAGTCGCTTTGAAGGGTTGTTAAGTTGAGTTTGCACAGAAAATCACAACAAATGATGTAATTATTTCCCAAGTTCCAGGCCAAGACCATCAGAGACTTCCTGAATATTATTAAATCTCAAGCAAACCACAAATCCTAACAACACTTTCCTGTTTGTTGTCAGCTGTTGTATCTACTCAGTATTAATGTAGCGCTTTATACAGAACTTAACCCTTAAAGACCCAAAAGCATCTGGTCAAACAATAAACCCCATGTAGTTTGCAAATGACAGTGGTTATAAATACTTATTTTTATGTAGAATTAATGATATATTTTGCTGAAAATGTAGTGTTTTCTTCTATTTTCTCTGTTTTGATATGAAAACATTTGCATTTACTCTGAGCTTTAATGAACATCCTCATGATCAGTGAATTAAACATCATCCTGAGACCCAGTAACTAACAGTTTGGGCTTTTTTACATTCATTAATTGCTTTGATTGGAAAAAGATGCAACAGTTTTTCAGATACAAATTTTTGTTTTCTTTAATGAATGTCCTTTGCAGTTGACAGTTGTTTTCTTTTAGTGAAGCTGTGAAACTCTGGTCCACTACATTTGACATGAATGCATTGCATGGTCTCATTGCATGCATTGCATGGTCTCAAATGCAAAGGATTATACTATAGATATATGGTGAATAATCACTTGGTAAGAGTTAAATATAAGGAAAAGGAAAAGTTATAAGCTATTGTTGCCATGTGCTACAGAAAGTGAAATAAGATAAGATATACTTATCTTCAAGGTGAAAATTCAAGTGTACAGCAGCACAAGACAATACAGTTGTGGAAAAAATTATTAGACCATCCAAAGTCATCAAAAACAATGGTTATGCAATCAAGTACTAAGTCCTGTGTGTATCATGTGACTAAAACAGACAGAAAAGAAAAGACAGGATGCCTAAAAGCACTGTTTTTGGCAATACAATGCCAGAGCTATTGATGTAAGAACTGAAGTGATTTTGGTTATTATCAAGAAACCACGGAAAATGGTTAGACATCAGCTCTTACATTAAAGCCTTACGAGCTATATTTGTTGTTATCATTATATTTGTCCAAATAAACGTGCCTTTAGTTGTACCAGACATTAAAATGAACAAGAAATTGAAGAAAACAAGGGGTGGTCTAATAATTTTTTCCACGACTAAGCATCAAAGATAATAGAAAAAAAAAAAAAAGACAAAAAAATATAGACAAATTTTTTAAAGTAACTAAAAGTGATAAAAATAGCAATAATAATGATAAAGTAACAAGTGTGCAGTAGGTGACTTTTATAAATGTGCAAGTGATATTGTCAGATGCAAAAACACCGGTACGATTCAAGTCTGCGCCCATTTTTGTGGATGTAACCTATGTCCACAACTCATGTCGTACACCAGTGTTTTTCAACTTTGGGGTCGGGACCCCACATGGGGTCGCCTGGAATTCAAATGGGGTCGCCTGAAATTTCTAGTAACTGGTAAAAAAACAAAACAAAACAAAAAACTTACTAAGTAAAAATATAAGTAGAGTTGACAGAGCCAATCACATACATAAAAGACAGGACAAACTGTGAAGCTGAAACTGAAGCACTGTGGTTCTATTCATCTTTCAAATGTTCATTGTGGTCAGTTTCAGATGCTGCAGCTCTTTCATAATTCATAGTTTGAGTTATTGTTTGTTCAGTATTAATTGTCAGCCTTGTAAATCCAAGCTGGACTGACTGTACATATCCTGACCAAGGAAAATCCAATTCTCACTTTGTGCAGTAATCTAGAGGGTGGGGAAGCAAAATTTACAATATTTTGAGGCAGGGATTGAAAGACAGTGTATGACCAATTAGTTTATTGAAAGTCATGAGAATTTAAATCTTCAAATCATATTTTACTGCATTTCTAATCGTCTTGTTGTCTACCTCAAGTTCAATTGCCATTTTTCTCATGGATTTGGTTGGATCCTTTAGGATTTTGGATTTGAGAGCTTTAATAAAAGCTTTGGTACGTTTTTTGTTGCTTCCTCCACTTCCAGACTTTCTTGTAATAGTTTTGCTCATAGTCATTCTCTTCTTTACATTATAAACAGTCTTTATGGACACTCCAACTATTTTTGAAATCTCCTTTGGTGTGACAAGTGCATTCAGCAAATGACACACTCTTCGACGTTTGCTTTCCTGATTACTCATATGGGCAAAAGTTTGTGAAAAGGTATGGATAATAGTGTTAGGTATGATTATGACATCAATATATGTTTGGTTTCAAAACAATTGATCTAGTGCCTGCTGAGAAAAAACAACTAAATGTTCATTGTAAATTTTGCTTCCCCACCCTGTATTATAGACTAAATGTAGGCTAAAATTAACATTTATTACCTCTGCCAAGGAGGTTATGTTTTTGCCAGGGTTTGTTTGTTTGTTTGTTTGTCTGTCCGTTAGTGTGCAACATAACTCAAAAAGTTATGGACAGATTTTGATGAAATTTTCAGGGTTTGTTGGAAATGGGATAAGGAAGAAATGATTAAATTTTGGTGGTGATCGGGGGTGGGGGGGCCCACGGGGGGGCCCATTTCCAACAAACCCTGAAAATTTCAACAAAATCTGTCCATAACTTTTTGAGTTATGCTGCACACTAACGGACAGACAAACAGACAGACAAACAAACAAACAAACAAACCCTGGCAAAAACATAACCTCCTTGGCGTGGGGGGGGGGGGGGGGCACTGATCAGCCTTGGCGGAGGTCTGCGCTCTCCGAGTGCTTTTCTAGTTTGCAACATATAGCAAACTATTACATGATCAAAAACAGATTCATTTTAGAAAAAAAAAAAACAAAAAAAAAAAAAAAACTCTCTGTTTTGAATGTCTAGGGTCACCAGAAACTTGTGATGTTAAAATGGGGTCATGAGCCAAAAAAGGTTGGGAACCACTGTCCTACACTTCTACCAAATGTCATTAAAATCAGTTTATTATGTGCAAATAGAGTGTATGTGTGTGTGTATTATGTGTAAATAGAGTAGGACATAGACACATAGGAGTGGCACATAACGTCTTTGCTGGAGGTAATGAAGGAACAACCACGAGATTAGTTAAAAATGATGCAAATAAAATAAAAATAAAATAAAATAAACACTTACTCTACGCCGATCTCCTTTAGATGTGCATCCTGGAGGTACCGCAGCCCGATGCCGGTGATTTTTTCCGCTGTATGAAAGAGGCAGTTCTGCCGTTAGCTAGCATGTCAGGAGAAGCGCTTAGCTGACTGTAATGTTATCTACAGCGGTCATGACAGACAAAATATCCAGTTTAATCCTCTCAAAGTGAAACCAACCTCTAAATATATCCTCCCATTTCTCCAGTGTTTCTCTTCGCAGGTACTGACACGTTTCTTCAACTCCCCAGTGCATGTAGTCCGAGTCCAGCGGCTGGAACACGGACACCCTCTTCTCCGGCGTGTTGGTTCTGTCATCACCCCCTGAAACTACCGCATCTAACGGTCGCTTTCGACTGGCCATGTTGTTGAGAAGACCCGGCAGGTATTTGACGAACTCAGCAGAGCGAAAACACGCTCTATTCAACCCGACAAAAGCGCCTCACGTTGACTGACACAGCTGATCAGTTTGACTCTGCACAGAATGAAACCGCGAGTGAAGAAAAGACCCGGGTTTTGCTTTCTACGTCAGGCACGTCATTGGGAAACAAAATATGACCTGGGGTTCCGGTTGGCGCTTTCAAAATAAAAGCCAGATGAAATTAAAACCACAATTGTGTGCAAAATGACCCACATATATTACTGTAATGTAATGTTACAACTATTATTGTGTTTTTTCCCCACTAATCATCTGAAATGTTGCTATTCTATTCTACTGTTTTTTTTTTTGTTTTTTTTTTTTTATAACATCGCTCTACACTATGTTATTTAGGATTATTTTCAGCTGAGGAAATGCTTTGTTTTGATGTGTTGCAAATTACAAAAATGCAGAAATGTGGATATCATACCATATATAGTTTTATTTTGAGTACATAGAAAACAACATTTCACGATAGCCTCAATCTGTTCTTATATTCCAACACATATTCGAATATATGACTTTATTTCACATTTGTCATTTCCGGTGTTTGTTTCTATCAGTTAACTTGATGCTATTTCTGCTCTTTGGCTGTCACTGGGAGGGTGGAGCTATACTGTAGGGAAAAAACGCAGTTATGGATCTAGATCATGCAGGAAGGAACCCCTACTGAATATTTGTTTCTCTGGATTGCTCATCTAAAGTGTTATTGTGGTTGTGGCTATTTATGTTTAGCTATCAACGTTCTCTTCATTCATATACATCACACAATAGTGTTGTTGACAATTTATCTGTATTAGATCACACACAAGCAAATAATAGTTTTGATTCTAAACAAAGCAGGAAAAATCTGTAGGTTACCAATATCAATATTTTCCCATATATTTTAAATTACAAACACAACACGTACATTTCAAACACAGTTTTCAAATTATGAGCAAAAGCAAATCTCCAAATCTATTAAGTACTGGTGGTTACTATAAAGCATCTTGAGCTGTGTATGTGAGTAGCTACAATAGAGTTAAAGATGATCATCCATCACCAACCTTATGAACCCATATATGTAAACAGTTACATTAAACACATTGATCAAGCCACACGCTATAACTGAAAAAAGTTAAGAACAATTAGGCCAATTTTTTAACCACACCATACCATGATATCATGATTACAAAAACAAACAAACAAACAAACAAACATCAAAAAACTTAAAAGTGATTTCACTTATAATGTCAGCAGCTGCAAACAGAGACAGAAAACTACGTTCAGACAGCAGGTCTTAATGCACAATTAGGATTTTTTTGATGAAATCTCATTTTTTTGTGTGCTCGTTCAAATTACAAATTAAATGTAACCTCTATCAGTTTTGAGTATGAACTGAATGTGACCGTGAAGTGACCCGCATACGCAAAAGAGGTCCTGATGTAATATGTGACCATGCAGACATGCACTGTTGTAGTAACGCTCAGTAACACTCCTGGGACGCGGCATTGTGACGTTTGTCGCATTTCAGTGACATAAAGATTGGATAAATGCTGTTCAGCTGAAGCTGCATTGCACAATATCAGATACATATCGGATTTAGGACCACATATGAAAGTGGCCTGGGTTGGATTTGAAAAAAAAAAAAACGGATTTGTGCTGTTCAAACTGTCTTTAAGATATCGGATACAGGTCATATATGGGCAAGAAAATCCAGATTTGGGCTAGATTTGCCTGCAGTCTGAATGTAGCCTAAAAGAAGCTTTTTAAAACAATGCAATTTGTGGCCTGATGATATGGAATATATAAATTCTTGTGTGAAAAGTTTTCATGATCCAAGTTTAGCTACTGCATCATAGAAAAATGAAATCATTTTCATTTATAAAGAAGTGAGTGTTTGCTCTCATTTTCCTTTTCCTCCCTTCTGCTTTTTCTTCAGGGGACCATCTGCATTTGACTAGGAAAAGAATAAACAATGGCAATGATATTAAAAAGTAGGCAGTGCAGAAAAAAATTTGAAAGATGTGCTGTTTCTTATTATTTGGTACTATTAATTACACCATCTGTTGATCTAAAATGGAAAAAGTGCAAATACTTTAACAGGTTTTTAACTGGTCTTTTTGTTATTCTTGTAACTAAATGTTACTGACATGACTGCTATAGCTGGAACCATCAAATATTTATGCAATTTAGTACGAAAATGTTACCTCAGGATGGGGGATCTTTTGGCGCCAGTTTTCAAAAATCTCTCTGGCAGCTTTTAGCTCTTTTCTACTGAGGCTTTTGTTCCAGTAAACACGGATCCACTGCTCACTAAAGATGCTTGGCAAAACAAAGTCTGACACCTGACAGGATGACAAACACATTGATAGATAAAGATTCGCTTAAAAGCTAAGGCAAAGAAAGATAATCATTGAATATTTGTGCTGTCTTGTCTTTTGTTCTTACCTGGTCATCGGAAATCTTAAATGCCTTGTCAGGTTCATCCTTCTTGTAGAAACGCAAGTTGTCAATGGGGTTTTTGTGTTTCATCCCAAAGTCAATTTTACTGACCTACGAGAGAAGCATTTATGATATTTACACAAGTACCACAAGAAACCCAAGTAACATCTGAAAAAAACAGGATACTCTTGAGCCTATGGTTCTACAAAGCCAGTGAAAAACATTTTGACCAAATACTTACAATGATTTTAAAGTCACCTTGCTTCCTTGTGCCATCGAAGACTTCAGCCAGTTTTCGTTTGAGTTCCGTGAAACCCTTTGGAATGGAAATAAAGAGGGAAAGATGGAGTAAGTAAATCTTACTCTGTCATTTAACATGGAAAATACATTAAGTGGTAGGGATACACCAATACCACTTTTTTCCAGACCAAGTACTAGTACAAGTACTTACATTTGAGTACTTGCTGATACAGAGTACTGATATGAGTACTTAATAATACCATTACAGTTCTTAGTTACTTTTGAAAATCTGCTTTATTGTCGTTGTCATTAGTCGGACTGCAACAAAGTGCTGCTACTGACATTTAATGTGTTGGAATGAGCGTTTCTCAATCAATCCACCAGAGGGCGCCGCTCTTAATTAACCATACTGGACAAATACCACAAAGGAGAGTAAAGTTTTTTGAGAAGGAGAGAGTCAGTAATAACAAACATGGAGACGACAGAGGTAACACTAATGTGGATACTAGTGTTGCAGCGTTTTCGCTGGTAAGGTTTAAAAGCGAAGCTTCAGGAGGTAGGGAAAAGATAAGTTTCGTTTTCACTTCTGCTGGCGTTGGGCTCCTTACCCTCATAGCATTATAAATAGGACGGAAACCGGCCGAGCCCTGGGTAGTTGTCAGAAATATGTCAGCAGTTTTTCTCTAACTCACACAGTCGCTCTTTGAACAGATCCTCTACCTCTACCTCTACGGTTCCCGGTGGTATTCTCCATCTGGATACACATTCCCCAGCACCTGGAAAACGGATGGAATGTATGCGGAGGATGGACAGAACGCTCCGTCCATATCCGTCTGTGTCTTTAACATTACTTGCAGTTAGTGTTACTTTCATCACCATCATTTATTTTGAAAAATTTCCACACTCTTCATACTCCCCACACATTACTCCACCGCCGCGTACCTGCTGTACTTAACTGAGAATGTCACGCTGCTGTAAGTGGTATCGGCACGGTTGTATCGGATTACTTTTATGAGTATGAGTACAAGTGCACATGCCGAGTATCAATGCCCGATACTAGTATCGGAATCGGTGCATCCCTATTAAGTGGCATTTAACACTAGGATGATGTTATTCTGTATTGTTTATGAAAGGTTGCCTTGGAAGTTTGCAAGATTGAATTTTTATTCTTTGAAAGATAATGAATGAAGGCTTTAAATATGCAATATTGAATACTATTTACAAAATAATTATAATGATGATTCAAGGATATGATTGTATTTTCACAGTTGTAATCATGTGATACAAAGATATAAGTGCAAACCTCTGTGATGTCTTGGTTTTGCTTAGGCTTTGTTTGGCCCAGATATGGGTAGAGTTTGCGGGTGATGACCTTCTGCAGAATTTCCCTGGCCTCCTTCAGGTCATCAGAGGAAGAGTTGAGTATTTCATCAAATATGTGATCTAAATGACACAGTTGGGAGTAAAAACCAGGGTCAAGGTAATGAAAAGGAAACTGATTCACAATTTCACAAATACACACCGGTCAGCTTGGTGTAGGCTTCCATGTCCTTTATGGTTTCAGAGAGAGTGAACGTCTTTCCTTTTGAACCTTTTCTACAGATGTGTTTGTCTGCTTTCACAAAGGCCTCTGTGATCCTGAAAAGCAATACTCATCATGTCACCACTGCATTTTAAAGCATAAATTGCTAAAAAATAAATCACGAAACAAAAGGAATAAACTCCAGGTGACAGAAGATGAAGCTAAAACTTTCTTCTGTAACAAATACTGGAGTTGGTTCATACATCAGCTCGATGATCTTGTTCGTTTTGTGCTGGTAGGCTCTTCTGTGGAGACGGCTCCTTGTGTGGAACATTTCATAGATATTGGACACCTCCTGTTAAGAGAATGACCATCATGTAGATACATCTGATCATCTAAACATCTTGCCACTAAAAAATAAAATCAGTACCTTGTCTCTAATGCAGATTTGCCATTCCCCTTTAGATTGATCATCCCCTTTAGATTGATCATCCTCTTCAGATTCGTCATCCTCCTCAGATTGCTCATCCTCTTCAGATTGCTCATCCTCTTCAGATTGGTCATCCTCTTCACATTGGTCATCCTCTTCACATTGGTCATCCTCTTCAGATTGGTCATCCCCTTCGGGTTGGCCATCTTCTGCCACCTTGCACACCCTGGCAAACTTGATGAAACGGCAGTGGTCAAAAGAATTCTTCATGCCCAAATGGAGGGAGTCCCTAATTAGACACACAGTGAAAAATAAAGAAAAAAAAAACATTTGGGGAAAATAAATGAACTAACAATGAAATTAAATAAAAATGTAATTGCTCAGTACAAATCAAACAGTTTATAACTCCAACTCAACAACTTTTTCTACATTAAGCAATCCACTCACCTGGCAAAATAGTCAAACTTATCCACATCGATGCCATTTCTTTTGTTGGACACAATTTCATAGAGGAAGGACTTGTCCTTTGTTCGTCCTTTGTATGGCCACTGTAGACATGACTCATTAAATGCATCACAGTTGTAATGGCCACACCTGCAGTCACACAACTATTGCACATACATATACACATAAATGACACATAATTTCATACATTTTATTTTGTATGTTGAAAATACACTGGTTGTATTTTGTAAGGTTCCATGTTGTCACTATCCTTGGGTGCAGGTAGAGGTTGGTCCAAGGATGCAATATCTATAGATGGAGGAAGCACTAATAAGACCACTGGGGACCTATGGGGGGTTTGGGGTTCAATAGTTTGGCTTTACTCTTGTTATTTTGCAGTGGTTAAGTTTGTTCAGTGGTGGATCCTCAGGACCAGCATGGCCTTCTCTGGTGGTGGAAGAATCACAGTCACTGACCTACATTTACAACCTATATTTTTATATTTGTTCAATGAAAATGTTACATTTTTCTTGGTTGCACTGCTTCCAGTAGTGTATGTGTATGTTAGTGCATTTGTTTGATTGATTATTTTTTATTTCAAATATCAGCATTTAAAACCAAAACAACAAGGAAACATTAAAGCCGCAAGCGGCATCTAAAGGCCCTCGCCACCGGCACGTCCAGTAGAAGTATGTCCATCGTTCAGCAGGTGGCGCTCTAGCACCAAATTTCAATGTCTTCTGATGAATGGGTGTAGGCCTGGGAGGTTAACAACTGATTCAAATTTGAGGCAGATCTTTGTTCGTATGTCCAAACTAAAGAAATTTTTGTATAAGTAAATCTGTAGGGGGCGCTATGCAGCTAAATTTAAATTTCTTCCATTGAATGGGTATAGGCCTGCGAGATGTACCACTGAGTCAAATTTGAGCCAAATCGGTGTTCGTATGTCCGAATTAATGCAATTTTCGTGAAGGTAAATTTGTAGGGGGCGCTATTGAGCGACATGGCAATTTCTTTTGATAAATGGGTGTAGGCCTGGGAGATTGACAACTGATTCAAATTTGAGCCAAATTGGTGTTCGTATGTCTGAAGTGAAGTCATTTTCCTAAAGGTAAAATTGTAGGGGGCGCTATAGCACCAAATTTCAAATTTTTCTTATAAATGGGTGTAGGCCTGAGAGAAAGACGTCTGAGTCAAATTTGAGCCAGATTGGTGTTCGTATGTCCGAACTGAAGCAATTTTAATAAAAAAATTAAAAATCCAATTTGATTGGATGGTTAAATACTAACTTGTCAGGACAAATTCAGCCAGCTAACTGCATCTGTAGAGACTTGAACAAGTTAAAATATATTTGTTTCAGTTTAGTAGCTGTTTTCCCAACCAACAATAACTGACAGGAGAAGAAATGGACACACTAAAAATAGGTCGTAGTTTTTGCGTGTTTTGTGTATTTTACAAGCATTTTTATGTTTTTGTCCTTTTATTAAGTACATATTGATGATTGTGCTTGATATGATGTACATTGTACAGTGAAAGGAGACCTGTTCAGTTGTGTTCATTGGGATTCCTGCTTTAGATCAGGCATTCATTCTCATCACAAGAGATATCTGTCTGTAATAAAGTGTCTTGTTATATTGTGTTTTTTTTTGCATAGTATTGGTGGCAAAGGAGTAGGTTTGATTTTTACATTGGTGGGGACACAAAAGTGCTCTAAGGCAGCAGTCCTGAAAGTTGATGTTTTTTTTTGTATTTGCAATCATAATTTTACATCATGGAGAACTGATCAAATGAGCAAACAATCAGACAGAAAAAAATACAGTAATTGACGTGTTTATAATGCATATATGAAGATCTACAGACAATACAATCATTTTAATGCATTCTGCAATGATATTCTCATGACTAACATATCCATTTTTATTTAACCTCACCTGTGAATTTCCAGCCTGTCCTCCTCCATCTCCTCCAACTCCTCCACCCTCTCCTCCTCCAACTCCTCCACCCTCTCCTCCTCCAACTCCTCCAGCCTCTCCTCCTCCAACTCCTCCAGCCTCTCCTCCTCCAGCTCCTCCAGCCTCTCCTCCTCCGTCTCCTCCAGCCTCTCTTCTGTCTGTCACCTGACATAAATATGTTGATGCATAACATGAACAGATTAGGGATACAATGATCGTAGAGTTTGATGGTACAGTTATTGCACCTGAGAAAAAAAAGGCTTTTATTTTAAATTATTACATGAAATGTATTCCCCAAAAATATGGCTAAAATCACATCTAGAATCACATTTACAATCTGAGGTTTTATTGTATTTTTCCTGACAGATTTTTTTTTTTGCGTTTTTTATACAGTTGCTCTCTTCCATAGAAATACATGAAAATAATAAGTAAAAATAAGTTTAAAAAAAGTGTATCTCTTTGGCATTATATAGTGTCTTCTATTCAATATCTGTGTTGTTGAGCCTCTACAGTTCTATACCCTTGAACTAACTTCCACTTCAACTCCTAAAGAAGTGTCTTATGTCCAGTTTTCTTTTCTTTGACATCCTTCAAATCCTAATTACCAAGCACACACGCATGCACATAGGCGCGCAGACACGCAAACAGACACATGTACAAATGTAAATGTAAATGACACCACTGATATTAAAATCCATCTAGCTGATGTGACCCAGGCAGAACAAATGTCAGACATATTGACAACTTATATGTAGAGTTCCAACTGTCCAACTAGCAGGTTCCAAGTAGCTTATACAAATAGATGGAGTGACAGCAGGGACGTTCAATCAACTGTACGTTAGTAAAACCGCAGAGCCAATCAGAGAGAGATATTTAGGTTAGCAGTGGAACTTCTAGCAGAGACTAACTATTAACCCTTTCCCTGGCATCCCTACCCAATTCTACGCCCCTGACCAAATTGGTGGTATAGGTAGATTAGATCAGGTAGAACAACACAGAGTTTTTTTGGATGCTTCTGTTGGCATAATTAATGTTGATTTTTGCAAACTTCTAACTAAATATTCTGTCATTAATTTGTCATTTATTAGTTATTTAATGTTATTTCTGTTATCCCCCTTTGTGTTTGACTGGACTGATGGCCCTGTAAACATAGGTGATCATACCTCCTTGCTCTCCATACTCTCAGATGTTTTAGTTTTCAGAGGTCCAAAAATCATTTCCTTGATGAAGTCCCTGTCTTTCTCATCTAGTCTGTACTTCTCCATCGCTGACTTCACACCTTTGTTTTTCATCAGGTGGTTAAACATGGCAATAGAAGCTTTCTCATGCTGCAAGAAAAACAGACTCATTCAGTTATAATTAGATTCAATTATATTTAGTGTTCACTGCTAACTGATAAAGGTTAACTCGTTGCTTGTTAACCAGTTCTGGCTCATGTACTCATTCGTATACACCACACCAGTATGGCTCAAGGATGAGTAAATTACAGTTTTTGTCTCACCATTAGAACTGACTAAATATCACATTTGGTACCTTTAAATGCTTAATTGTTTTTATAATTGTTAATTGTTTTAATTGTTCTTACCTTCCACTTACGACCTGGACATGCTTTGGGAATGAAGTTTCCATCAAACAAATGGGAAAATGGCCCATGTCCTAAATATTTAGATGTAAATATAAATTAATTATTTGTATGTTCAAATGTGATAAATGCTTTATTATACCTTGAGACAGGCTTTTACTTTTATTAGAATTGGTAAGTACATTACATTTTAAGAAAGTATTTCTTGTTCTATGATCTCCCTTTTCTATTGTTACTGTTTGTGATCTCCTATCTTCTACAATTTTCATTTATTTTATCTTTTACCCATCAAAATTGTCTTTTACATGTCATGTATTCATCAAATATATATATATATCTCACATTTGGGAGGATAACTGACTATTACCCACCCAGGTCATGGCAGAGACCAGCAACCTCCACACAAAGGATGTCTTTCTTTTTTATTCGAAGTTCTGGTTGCCTCTCTTTCAAAGCTCGAGCAAACTGTCCTGCTAAATGTGCCACCCTGTACAAGTAGATAAACAAAACATGTGAACAACAAATGCCGTATTCTACAAATCTTGCATGGTCACCAGTGGTGGAATGTATTAGTACTTTGTTTACTTTGGTAAATTTTTACAAACCTGCACTTTACTTACGTAAGAATAACAATGCATACTTTTGATTGTACTCTATTCCATTTTGCAGTAGTTATCTGTACTTTCTACTCCACTGCATTTATACAGAATATGCCGTTACTTGTTACATTTTATGAACATAATTTCCTGAAAATCTTGCCTGTAAAAATAGTTCTCCTACTGACTGCATTGTGGCATTGTTTGCCATTGAATCAGGTGGCTCTGTTCGCTCCAATGATGGCAGAGTGCATTTGGCTGAATTTCTGTTTCTATTTGTTTGTCAAATGCAGATGCCTAATACGGTTAACTCAATCATGTTGAAAGGTGAAGTAAAACCAAACTTATGAGACACAATATAATAATAATAATTCAAATCTTTAATCCTAGCCTACAAAATTCTCAGTGGGTCTGCTCCTACCTACTTAGGTGCACTGATAAAAGCTTATGTCGCCCCACGACCACTACGCTCGTCTGGGGAACGTAGTCTGGTGGTCCCCAGACCTTGTACAAGACAATCCAGGCTCTTTTCATGGGTCGTTCCACGTTGGTGGAACGCTCTACCAAGTGCTACAAGAACAGAGTCATCCCTGCCTATCTTCAAGAAGCTCCTGAAGACCCAGCTCTTCCGAGAGCACCTCCTATCCTAACACTTTCAAACATTCCATTTTAAATATTCTAATAAGGTTTTTCCCAGGATTATCACAGATTCTTCCAGGATTATCTCTGGACCTGCTGCGGTGGTCCTGCCTCTTCCCTGCCCTCATCATCACCACTCACTTACCCTCAACTGCCTCCATGTGTCTCCCCCTACTCCCCCCTTCTCCCCCTCTCCCCCAGTCTCTATCTCTATCGCTCTCTCTTTTTCTCTTTCTTTACTCTCTCTCTTTAACCCCAACTGGTCAAGGCAGACGGCCATCCTCCAGGAGTCTGGGTCTGCTCGAGGTTTCTGCTGTTAAAGGGAAGTTTTTCCTCACCACTGTCACCAGTCACAAGTGTTTGCTCCTGGAGGATTCTGTTGGGTTTCTGTAAATTGGCTTAGAGTCTGGTTTTGACCAACTCTATATATAAAGTGTCATGAGATAACTTTTTTGTGATCTGGCGCTATATAAATAAAATTTGATTGATTGAGTGATTTGATTGGTTTTCCCCTGTAAGTCACTTTGGAAAAAAGCGTCTGCCAAATGCATAAACATAACATAAACATAAACAATAAAGCCATAGTATCATTATGTTTGTAGTGCATTCGGTGCAGGAAGACACAGTAAAAATGGGCCTCTAAGGGAAGGCAAGTGCTTCCACAAAAGAAAACATATTACTGCATTTCTAATAGTAGAAAAGTGCATCACGTGGACCAATCAGAGAAGTCCATACTGCGCCCTGCGTAATCTGGTTGCTGACCAGGAAAGTTGTGGAAGTAACTGCGATGGAAAACAGACAGTAATAGGATTAGCAAACTTCAAAAAAAATTTTTTTTTTTTAGTGTATAATTAGTGTGTAGTGCAGTGTGAGTCTGTAGTGTAGTGGGTTTTTGTTTTGTGCGTCTGAAAAATGCTGCACTTTTACTGCTCTTTACATGCCACAATGTTTTGAATAGTTTTGCAAGTAAATAAATTATTTAAAGATATATTGTATCTTAATTGGTTTAACTTAATGGTAAATTACTGGGTAATAGATAAGTTATCCACAGAATTATAAGAGTACGCACAGTATTGCAAAGAGCACAATAAGTACACTAACCTTTAAAATACACACATATTGTATAGTTTTTTTAAATTAATTACAGCAGTGACATTGGCAGAGGCATAATGTAGTATATTTACATTCTTTATCAAAATGCCACAGCCCAGACACTGAGACAACCCACTGTGTGAGTACTTTTACTTTAAAAAATACTTTAAAGTATATTTAAAAGTAAGTACTTAGTACTTTTACGTAAGTAAGATTGTTGATGTAGTACTTCTAATTTTACTAGAGTATATGTTTTTGCAGGATATTTTTACTTTTACTCCAATACTAAGATCCAGTTCTTCCTCCACCACTGATGATCACCTTACAAATGAATTTCCCACTGACTTTTGATACATAAAAGCCTTTTCCTTAACAAGCATTGGAGACGGTAAAACTCGATACTATCTTATCAACACATTGGTCTAATTGTAGTATTAAGGCACATAGAAAATGCTGAGTGTGTCAAACCTTTCAGCATACCCAATTGAGTGCTCAAATCGGTTGTGGGATGCTCCAGGATAAACATAATAGGCTCCTCCCAGCTGCTTGATGTTTCGAAGTCTCTGGAACTGAGGCGTGTCTATGATTTTGCAGAGAAGAGGGTGTAACTCCACATGTCCATGTATTGGATCATTGAACACCTGATGGAACATAACATTACAGTGAGCTAGTCTTTCTTCATTATTGGCACCATTAACCAGGAGGATACAGTTATGAACATAAACCTCTTAAGTTCATTCACTTATAGTTACCTCTGCCAAGGAGGCTATGTTTTCATCGGGGTTCGTTTGTCTGTTAGCAAGATAACTCAAAAAGTTATCTTTGGGGGGGAGCAAATTTTTTCTTTGTTTGTCCAATGTGATGCAACGTGATATCACAACTTTGCGTCAGTATACATGCCCCTTTTGATGGTAAACTGGTGTGTTATCTGTACGACATTATAAGCTTTCTGCGTGTATATTGACACCGTTATTAGCCCCCCCACAGGCACATTTTCAGGAAATGTTGATGGGGAGATGACACACTGATCTGCCAAGTGGTTTTCTAGTTTGTACATGATTTCTCCCAGAAGTGTTTCATCTGAGGACAAGTGGCTGTCTTTGAAAGAATTGAAATAAGTTAGTTTCTGTCAACATTTGTTATTTCACATTGACATTAAATGTACATTTCTGATATTCATTTTTGTGGTTTGAAAGCATCCCAAAAATATAAATAAGTAAAGAGTAATGTAGTCTCATGACGGTGGAGTGAGTGAACAGACTCAAAAACAGAATTATAAATTATATTATCTTCCTCTCCGTGTCAAACCAAATTCCTGAACAACCATGCTGATTGGTTGGTTAGCAGGTCAATGCCCGGACATCCTTTGCAAATGACATTTACGAAGACAGATGATCTTAAGGAATGAGCCTAATGGATTTGGTGTTTACACCTAGTCGACTTTGTCCTCTCAACATCTGTGTTTCATTATGTTGCTTATCCAGAGGTGAAGATGAACCCAGAGACGAACAAAGGACTGAATGACAAATTCACTATATGTGCCATGTTAATAATGTATTACATTATGTGTTAATGTTGATTAACTCAGCATGTTAACTCTTTTATGCACGTAAGACTTAAGCCATTTGCCTGACCTGTGGTTTCACATATGTGTGTCCTGATCATGTTCACGGTGAATTATGTGAAAGTAAGAGTATCACTGCTTATAGCATGTCTGAATAATCATGCTATTATTTTACTGATGCTTAAGTGAGGTTACAGGTGATGTATAAAGTTTAAGTGATCTTATTTAAGGATCTTATTTAAGGATGCAAAATTTTCTTACAAGGCTGCCCACAGTCCTCTCCCCCTCTGTCTTCCCAAGAGGGAAGAGAAACGTGATACTGAGATATGAAAACGACTCGTTAAATATTCACGAGGAGGCGGTTTCCCGCCGAAAACAGACAAAGAAGGCAACGCCCCAAGGCATCGATGACTCATCAATATGCACGAGGGAGGCGTGCCGGGTTGGTTTTTGGACAGAACTATAAAAGTAAATGAAACCAACTTTTCAAGAGAGTCTTCTCCAGAGTCTTCTCCATCTCCGGAGTCTTTCCCATCTCCCAGGCTCTCAAAGAGCAGAGCAGAGTCTTCTCCACCTCTCCCGGGCTCTCACCTAAGAGCAGAGAGCTTTCTCCAAGGAGTCTTGACCATCTCCTTGGCTCTCAGAGCTGTTCCATCTTCTAAGCTCTTCAAAGAGCTTTACCATCTTCGCTGTTCTCCACTTCTCCTGGCGAGCTTTCCAGAACCAGCCGCCAGAGCCAGCTGTGAACCTCCTCCAGCCAGCAGAACTTCAGACCTCCAGGCCTCCAGCGCAAGCACGTCGCTTCACAGCCTGTTCCTGCTTCGAACTACGTCAGAAGACTTCATCCATCCGCCGTCAAGGCCTCTCCAGCCTGCATCCTTCAGAAGGCCTCTAACTTGTAAGAAAACTTGCTCCTGATTTATCTGAGTTGGTGTTATTCCAAGTTAAGTAGGTTTACCTCAACGTAACCTCACTAACGTTAGAATATCTTGAATATAGCTATCTGCCAACTTAATCTACATATTCTCCTGTCCATAATCTCCTGCTCCTTTTGTTGTATTTGTCTCTTGTCTTTATATTATTTGTGTGTCTTAGTTTAGTTAATAAATTATTTATATGTGTATAAATCCATTGCCTCAGTTGTGCTTTGTGTACTGTATTCACACATGGGTTCATCTGTGCAGTCCACGAACTATCACCTTTGCAAGATTTCTAAATTATTGTTTTGGGTTGATTTAAGTTTAAGCTTAGTTATAAATCTATAATTAAATTAATCAATAAGTCAACACTAAATTAATAAATAATTTGGTATCCTATTCTTGCTACAGTAATCAAACTGAATGACCAAAGTTTTCAGTCACTTCCTTTTGTCTGTTGGTTTGTTCATCTATCTGTCTGTCAGAGGGATTACATAAATGAATGCATCTGTTTTCATGAAAGTTAGAAAGCAAGCCCAAAATATCTAAAGACAAACTGCTGAACTTTTTAAAGCTGACTCTTAAAGGAGGTGGAAGTTATGCATTTTAACTAAAATAAAAGACAACAAAAAGTGGATTTTGGTGATTGCCCAGAGATTCTCCTCAAGAACTTCCACACATTCTTTATTTTCCATCCCCAGTGGATTGTCTTTACAAAGCTAGTCCCTGCTAATCATATAATACTAGGGTCTTCTAGCCCTCGGCAGGCTTTGTTTGATGGGCTCCAACACCCACTGCTGCAGCTGATGTTACCTTCGATGTTCATGCCAATGTCATTCCTGTTCCTGGGCCAGCCACACCAGGAAACATTCCTGGGTCACCTGCTGGCATGCAGGTTCTTGATTATGAGTTGGTGACATACCTAACATTGGTCTAACTTTAACTGGTTTGTTTTTCACCTGGCTCATTTTGATGACTGCCTTCCTGGTCTTCATCCTGTCCTCTGACGTCCACCTCTGTTCAGTTCACTGTCTACCTTCTCAACTAACGCACCTCTTCACACGCCGCCATTTTACCCAGACCGCCATTTTCTCTAACTGCGTCTGTTCCCTTATCTCACTCCAGTTCACATAAAACTCTGATCGGTCAACCCCAGGTGAGGAGTGATGACATTTAACAACCCGTTGAAAACACAAGCTGATTGGGTCATAGGCCCTGTGCAGCTGACATAAAAATATGAGTATTTCTTGGGAATCAAAGATTAGAAAACACACATATGCAGGATGAGTCATCAAAATTTTGTATTTCCCAGATTTATAACAAAATACCATTAAGAATACCTGAACTTTTTTAAAATCATAAATGGGTTGTTTTGGTAGCACAATACATATTTTACAAACACTTCATTGACATAAGTGATTTCATGAGCACTTTAAAACATGTTGTTGTAGATCTTTTGTTCTGGGTTTTGCATTTCACTGAACTCAATACAATTTGACTAACGTTTTAAGACAGGCATGAGAAATGTAGAATCTATTCCTTAACAAGGTGTAGTTGTTGTATAGCCAAAAACATCTGTGGTGCCATATGAACTGAAAATATCTAATATCTCAACTCCAGATTATGTAATAAAGATCAGCAATTATTCAAAATCATTCCAAAGAACTAGAAATTCTTACATGTCAAAAAATATTTTGAATATTTACACCTTGTTAAAGATCCACAGTTCAAGTGCAACAACTCTTCAGACATGCCCAAGATTGGCCCAGAGACCAAAGTGTTAATCATCAAGAGCTTGAAGTCCAGGTCTCCTGATGAAGTGTCCTCATAATTGATTATAATTTATGACAAAACTTTTGTCCTTCTAGAAATTGATTTGTTCATCATTTTCAAGTAATATATATTTATGAAATCTATGAAATTTCATTTTGGTTGTATATAAATAAAGTGCAGATGTTTAGCATCATTATGAGTTATTAATGAGACTAATTGGTCAGTTTGCAGTCAAGTTATTAGCTGTTATAAATACGATGGGTACATGCAACAAGACTTTTGTCCAGGACTGTATCCTACTATAATGGATGTTCTGCGCGTCTTTGTCCGGCGTGTCTTTGTCCGATTAATGTTGCAGCACATGAGGGCGTTTGTACACCTTTTCCTCAGCCTTCACAGGCCCGATCGCTGCCAAAGTCCCCAAATAAAAAGAAACATTACCTGACTATCTACTACGCACAACTTTATGTCCGTATTCAAATGTTGTGAGGTACACTGGGCGATTTTATCCGGGTCCCAGCTCTCCACAGATCGGGTCCGAGCTAACCTCGGAACGGTTCCCAGCTCACCACAGATCAGGTCGCAGTTAACCTCAGACCGGCTGCTGGGCAATTTTTACAGGGTGCCACCTCACCACAGACTGCCTCCCAGCTCACCTCGGACCAGAAGGCTGCAGTTCACTACCGCTGTATGAATTTAATCATGCTCAACAGGGCAAACAAATACATGCTCTTCCCTTCATGCCTTGCAAGTTGGCTCAAATTATTACCTGCACAACGCGGATTAAATGGTAGTTTACAAATGGGTAGTGGTGGCAGACAACTTCTACTTATCATGCTATCATACAATGGCACCATGAATACAATGCCGCTAGTTAAGTAAAAAGATAAACAGGCTTGAGAGTTCCAAAATCTGACCCATGTTACTTTAAGTACTTTTATATACAGTTGATTTGCTAGATCAAGATCAGATGCTGTACAAAGTCACGAATAATTACAAAAAATAATTACTATATAGCAATAAACATATATTTGCTGTATAAAATCTGTTATATTACCTTAGTTTTTATCCTTGCTTTTTTCTTCTCTGTCTCCTCTGTCGTCATAATGGTTTTTGTGGTGAGCAGTGAGTGGTTCAATCTGCTGTGAATGTCTTTGTGATCTGACAATAGTCAGTTAATAACCTGGATTATCATCACATCTAAAACAGTGACCCAGAGGTACAGGGTTTTTGTTTGTTTGCCACACCTATTACCAAGGTGTACGTACATAAGCGGTTGCCTAGGTTGCTGTAGTGATCACTGCTCAGTCCGGTTTTCGTGTGTGTGTTTGTGGTGGGTGTGTATACATGAGCGTGAGAGACAGAGTGGAGCTGAAAGACAGTGTCAGGCATCATGCAAAGCATCCAGGATAAAGTCATGTGCAAATGAATGAATAATGATCTATCAGTGTTAACAGCAGAACTAACAGCAATAAATCTGTGGAGTCAGTGGATAAAGGATGTGAGGCCTGTGAGAGTTGTCATTTGTTCTGGCTCAACTGCAGCCTGTAAAAGCCTAAAATCAAAAGCGGGACCAGTTCTAGTCAATTTGGTGCCCTACGCGAGATATGGATTTGGCAAACACACACACACACACCCCGCCCCACACATCATCAAAGATAAAAAGAGGAATTCTGAGACAACAGCCATCTTACATACCTTTGGTATTTAATTCTTTCTTAAACAAACACTCCACATTTGCATATACAATTTATTGAATAATATAAAGAAAAACATCCTTCCAGTACAGCTTCTGTGTGTTGTTACATGAGATGAATTAAAAAGGTGCCCTGCTCAACTTCACGCCACCTCCTCCTCTCAGCATCAGTTAGTGCCATTTCTACTTTGTCTATTGTTTGTCAATACGTATTGAACGAGTTTCCAGTTCTCTCCATAATGTCATGTGCCTAGAATGTTGCGGTTTGCTCTCATGAGTTTTGAGTATTTCACTGCAATTTTTCCAGTCATTAACCCCATCACTGATTAATGTCAATCTTTTTTGGGAAAAGAGCTTGCAACAGAACCAGTGTAAACTATTTCTCTTCTTAGAATCAACCACCCAGCTTCTTTTGATTTTCTCTCTCAGATCACTAATTGTCTGTAGAAGTGATGGTGATGGCAACTTCTCCCCTCTTCTCTTTTTGAGAAAAGTGATGGGGTGTCCTGAAGCTGTTGAATAGTGCCAGTGCATGCTCGGCTGGTTCCTTCACCTGCTGCAAGAAAATCAAAGATGCATATGTATGTATATATATATATATATATATATATATATATATATATATATATATATGTTTATACATATATATATACACACACACACACACACACACACACACATATTTATATATATATATATATATATATGTATATATATACAGGGTGGGGAAGCAAAATTTACAATATTTTGAAGCAGGGATTGAAAGACAGTGTATGACCAATTAGTTTATTGAAAGTCATGAGAATTTAAATCTTCAAATCATATTTTACTGCATTTCTAACGCTCTTGTTGTCTACCTCAAGTTCAGTTGCCATTTTTCTCATGGATTTGGTTGGATCCTTTAGGATTTTGGATTTGAGAGCTTTAATAAAAGCTTTGGTACGTTTTTTGTTGCTTCCTCCACTTCCAGACTTTCTCGTAATAGTTTTGCTCATAGTCATTCTCTTCTTTACATTATAAACAGTCTTTATGGACACTCCAACTATTTTTGAAATCTCCTTTGGTGTGACGAGTACATTCAGCAAATCACACACTCTTTGACGTTTGCTTTCCTGATTACTCATATGGGCAAAAGTTTGTGAAAAGGTATGGATAATAGTGTTAGGTATGATTATGACATCAATATATGTTTGGTTTCAAAACAATTGACGTAGTGCCTGCTGAGAAAAAACAACTAAATGTTCATTGTAAATTTTGCTTCCCCACCCTGTGTATATATATATATATATATATATATATATATATATATATATATATATATATATAGATAGATAGATAGATAGATAGATAGATAGATATAGATATCAACCCTTAAGTAAGGATATGTATTAACAACAACAACATCAGTAATTAAAATGATAACATAGCAGTGTAATAATTGCTTAAACTTACATTTTTCAGAGTGCTGTAGATTTGGGAGCAGAAGTCTCCTCTCCAGTAGCTTCTTTGCAAATATTTTCTCAGAACATCTGAGCAAAGATAGAGTAGATTTACCTGTTATTGAACAGTACAAGCAAAACATGTAGCAAACTATTAGTTGTACCAGTGATTGTTCAGCATAACATCAAATATCTAGCTGTATTTATACATAACTGGCAAAAAGAAGTTGCACTACAATTACAGTTACACATGCTCAACAATATTTTAACAAAGATTATTATTTCAGTATTATTTGTCGACTGGTAATCGAATTTCAGCAGCACAATAACTGATGTGTTATGTGAGAGGAGATGCATGAAGCGGCCAGCAGTAAACCACATAGAAACATATATAAACCAGCCAACTAGCAGTAAACCAGATAGAAACATGTATAAACCAGCCAAAAGTTAATACGTTATCGGTTCAGGACTTTTATTACGTTGTTGGCTAGTTATTACATTATTGGCCAGTTATATTTTAAAAATGGCAAATTTATTACATTATGGGTCGTTATTATGGTATTGGCTTCTACAGCCTCATAGCATAATTGCCTAACTCATACACACATCAACAAAAGTATTGGGACAAATTGAATTCAGATGTTTCTTTTCTAACAGGGGTCTGGGCTACAAAACAATGACAAATGTCATAATATAGTTCTATATTGTGATTTATATCACATCAGTTTTTCATATTGATGTTCATATCTCAAATCAGCATGAACAGGACATCTAATGAGCTGTGCTAGCCTTGAGTCCCAATATTTTTGTCCATATAGCTTATAAGTGCACAGATATAGATGTACAGATGGCTAAATATGCAGATAGATATCTAGATATCCAGATACAGTGCTTTATATATAGATGGCTAGATATGCAATACAAGCAACTTTTACAAATTGAGATCAAAATATGCAGATAGATCAAATAAAAAAAACCTCTTCTTGCAGCAAGAAGGCAAGTAAATACAACAGCTGTAGCAGTTGGCTGACTAGCTCAAAGGACTGTAGTTTCTACAGAGTAAAAATGGTCACACCCAACAGTAACCATAATAGTAGAACCTGGAAGAAAACTCCAAGGCACTCTCTTTAAGTATTAAAGCAGTACCATGCCATAAGGCCAAGAGTGCCTTGGAGTTTTCTTCCTGTTCATCTACTTTATGAATCCCTTTTCCAAGGAGCACCTCAAACAAACTCTGTTTTGGGTCCTAGAGGCATTCCTTTGCATGATTTTTC
The DNA here is from genome assembly GCF_902148855.1 of Sphaeramia orbicularis. Taxonomy (NCBI): domain Eukaryota; kingdom Metazoa; phylum Chordata; class Actinopteri; order Kurtiformes; family Apogonidae; genus Sphaeramia; species Sphaeramia orbicularis. The sequence continues at coordinate 32,380,566 of NC_043963.1, forward strand.
TAGTAATCATAATAAGGCCCTTTTCCACCGCAGGAACTTTTGCAGGAACTTTGTGCATTACCCTGAACTTTCAAAGTTCCCGGTGCGTTTCCACCAAAAATTACCCGGGTAAATGACTTTCCCCCAGCCCCGAATTTACCCCGAAGAAGTTCCTGGTAGGGAGGTAGTACTTTTCAGATTACCAGGAACTATAAGGGGCGGTGCTGTGTGCTGGAGAACACTGAGTGGTGGACTAGACTAGCAGCATTTCCACATTCTGTTCACTCGCCAATATTTAATTCATTCATTTAATTTCCACAAGCTTTGTATTTTGATAATTCGGAAAATGGACCAAAAGAGAAGCTACAAGTGGACGGACGACGAGGAAATTCAGATGGACTTTGAATCGCTGACATGAAATGAGCGAGGTTCGAGTAAAAGCTGTCGGAGCCAAATATAAGACACAAGCCAAAAGAAATACGAGAAAAGCCAAAGAAATTTATGCAGGATTAAAAGAAACTAAAGGACCACAGCGGTCGCAGTGGATCCGACTGTTGAACAAATCAATGGTATGTATATCAGAAATATTCACTGTTTAGTTCATTCACTGCTGTAACAGTAGTCAGCGGTACATCAGCTGTTTACACAAAAGTGAAGTTGGGTTAACCTAATGCTAACTAGTCAACAGTCTGACGCTAAACCTAAATCAGAGAACTGGATGTATTCCTTTTGTCGCCGTCAGCTGATTTATTCTTTGTTTTGTGATTTCCACGTGAAATGGACCGGACGGACTCACCTCTTTCTCTGAACCTGCGGCTCGTTTGTGCCCTCGTCCATTGTCTACTATCCTTTACAATGGCCCAGGTCAGACATCTCACATGTCACATCACACTGGAAGGAATGTGTTATCATGTGTTCTGTTATTCATTTTAGCATTTTTATTACTTTTCCTGTAGGAAAGCGAAAAAGGGAGCGGGACCATGGAGTTCCAGACCAGCTGTCCTGGACCAGCTGGTCCACACACTGGTCCAGGAGCCTTAACCTTTCACACGTGTTTATTTCCCTTTTAATCTCAAGGCACCTTGTTTTGGTTTTTTTTTTTGCACCTTTTATTTTGTTTCAATTTTTAATTAAAACAAAAATCCAACACTGTCTGTTCATTTACAAGGCATCCAAATGTAAGTAAAGAATAAGTACTTTTATCAGTAATATGCAGTCAGATTAAATGCAGGCATTTGAGTAAATCTGTCTGACTTTAGGGTTGAACCTGGACTTTATCTGTAAACAATAGAAATGAAACAGAACCATCCATCACACTTAAAGTTAGATGTGATTGAGTTTAAGGAATGAGAAGTTGAAAATACATGTTCTACCATTTTGAAATAGAAATTAAGGATATGTAATGATGGTTAACTTCATTTAGAATGTATTCCAGATGGATTAAGTGATTCAACAACTAGTAGAACGTTAAACCCAACCCGTCCACTTAAGTACTGTGTCATTTTATTGTGCTAGAGGTTAGTTTGTGAATGTACATGAACTGGACTACAGTTTCTGTTACTGCTCCCTCATACATCATCAACCTGATTTCAATAAATTACCCTGAACTTTGGGTGCGATGGAAACACAATTTACCAGGAACCTATAGTATTTGCATGGGTGTGTAGCGCTAATGCTACAACTTCATCTTACAGAAACAATTCCTGCTCTTGGCTCAGGCACTTCTTGGAACAAATCATGATTTTCTCACAATGAGGAGTCATTATAAACATAAGGCACATACACAGAAGTAGTCTAACCCACTATTCATGTTGTATTTTCCCTTCAGCTAGCTATAGATAGTTGAGAAAGTCCAAAGGCATCTCCAATGTGAAGGGGAAGCTGGTAGACCACCACTTCAATATCAGTGACGAAGTTATTCCAACAGTCTTGGAGAAACCTGAAAAGAACCTCGGTCGCTGGTATGATGCTTCCATCAAAGACAGAGAAAGGGGGTCAGTGGCCTGGAGAACATCTACAGTACCACACTTCCTGAGGAGCTGATGCTCTGGTGCTTGCAGCTTGGGGTCCTCCTATGTTTCATGTGGTCACTAACCATGTATGAAGCTCTGATCTCACAAGTTGAAAAACTAGAGAGAATGGTCAGCTAGTATGCAAAGAAGTGGCTTGGTTAACAGCTTACAGCTCTGTGGCCAAGTAATTCAAGAGCTTCCCATTTCAAGTCTATCCGAGGAGTGCAAATGAGCAAAGTGTAGATTGGAGATGATGCTGACAGAGTCAAAAGACCTGTTTGTAGCTCAAGCAGCCCCCATTTTGAAAACTAGGAAGAAATGGAACCCATGGCAAGCATCAAAGTTGGCAAAGGCTGCTCTCAAATACAGGGACACCATAGGCGAAGTATATCTGGGAAGAAATAAAAGCATCAACAATCATTTCAAGTTCTGCCTTTGACTTCAAGTTTCTCAGCTTAGAAACGTTCCTCAGCTGAAAAAAAGAAGTTCCCAATCAATTTTTTTGTGTGATGCTTAAGTGACATGGCTGAATCAAAAACACCCAGACTCCGAAGACTTGACTGAATTTGGATGAACCTAGAGTATATGTGGTGCCTAATGAGGAGGATCTGATTTTTTGGAGCAATAATCAAAGTCTGTAATGTTATATGTATATTAGGGCTGTGCAATTAATCGAAATTCAATTACGATTTCGATTATTAGACGCAACGATTACAAAAATTATGTAATCGAGAAAAAACGATTATTAATTTTGAGTTGTTTTAATTCACGCGCACGCAAGCTACCATGAGCTGCTCTGCCCCGCCCCCCTCTAAGCTACTGCTGCCAGCTAGCCGGCAGGTCCACCCCAAGAGGAAAGTTGTACCTAGCGGTCCTGACAAATGGCAGGAGAATCACAGCAGAAGTGCTTGGTAAACAAAAAAGGCAAGTCCAATTCAATTGTATGGAATCACTTTGGGTTTGATGAAGAAGACGAAGAGCAAAAACACATCACGTGCAAAAAGTGTTTCGTAGTTGTGTCCGCACCGACCGCTAACACAACAAACCTTTTTAACCATCTAAAGTTTAACCACTGCCACCTTTATCGTAATCTTATGAAAAACTAAAACACATAAAAACAACTTCGTCCGCAATGCAATCTTCAGTTTCCGAATCTCTTTACGCTGCAACTCCCGTATTAACCTAACCCTAACCCGTATAACCCTAACGTACGTATTCTATAGATGGCTGATGCATACAGAAGGCCTTAACTGAAACCTTATGGCACGCCACTGAATTTATTATGTTTCATACTACATTGAACATACTTGAATTTATAATTTGCACTTTACGTGAGTTATTTATTTATTTTTTTTAAATTGCTACAGATCTATGGCAAGTCTATAGCAGTTTAATTACAGTGCACTATTTATTTACAAAAGGAAACATACTTGAATTTACAGTATACTTATTTGCATTCAAAGATTTTTTTGTTTCGTACAAAAGTGAACATACTTTGCTTTAGTGGTTAAAAGCTTTATTTATGTTTAAAGAGTATATTTTACATTGCTTTGCAAGAAAAAAATAAACAACTTTAAGGTTAACAAATAATCGTTTTTAATAATCGTGATTTCAATTATTGCTAAAATAATCGTGATTTTTTTTTTTTTTTCTATAATCGAGCAGCCCTAATGTATATATGTATGAATGTATGTATGTATGTATGTATGAATGTATGTACGTATATTGTCTGAACTACAGAGGGTGAAAAGGAGAGCACTGCTCCCTGAGTTGCCCCCGTGCTGCAGACACACAGCAGCGACACCTACTGTGTCCTGTTGGTTTGGTAGTCAATGGTCCATGCAGCTGGACCTCTATCCACTCCTGAATTGAAAAAACATTTTTGTTAACTGAAATAAATAAAAACTATAATTAAAGGAAAAAAATGATAACTAACTGAAACTGTATTGTGTGCTTACAAAACTAACTAAAACATTTAAAAATTATGGATAAAATTCCCTTCGTTTTTGTTTTTGTCAATGTCGGATTGATACGAAAGCGATTTATTTCCCTCAAGTAATTTTAGCTAGCGGCACCATATGATATTTCATGGTCCGTCACTTCTCATCACTTGTCATTTAGTCGTCTTCTGGTCCCCACTCTACCTGGAAACATGGAGACTAAAGTTGGGAGACAGCAGAGTCCTGTATGGGATTTATTTGAATATGATGGCGAAGAAGAGAAAAGATACGACAAAACTACACACACACAAACACACACACACTCACTTTCCTCTTGCTCATTTACTTGTGACAGCTCAAGTCTTTAGGTTGGAAAGGTTCCGTGAGTTGATCACTCCAAGCATCACTGCACAAGCTTGGGTTTGAGATCCAAAGTTGTCCATGATGATCTCTCCATCGACAAAAATTCCACTGTCATCATAATGTTCAACTTCTCCACCCTCGCTGTTGATAGTATAAATGCCCATGGTGGTCTTCTGCATGTCGGTCTGGATGCCATCTCCATCAGTGTCCTTTGAATTGAAAGAAAATAAGAGAAAAAGAAGAAAAGTTAATACTGTATAATTTACTTGTTGCTAAGCGATCATCATGGTCACATATCCAACATCTCCAAAGCTAACTGTAGCATTTTACTGATCTTTTCTTGCTAAAATAAAAATAAAAAATCTAAGTCCTTGTTGTTTGCACATGCACATGTAATGTAACAAAGTACTTGAAGTAGTTTCTGAGTTTTTTTAATTATTAATTTTAATTATACTACTTTTATTAACGCAATTGTCAGTCTCTCATAAAGTACTGTGTTGCAAACCAAAAAATAAGTTAAAGTAACATCAGACAAATTCTGCTTCCAAAGCAAAGAAGCTTTTTATGATTGCATGTAAACTTCAATCTGACTAAAATGTATCTGCTAAATAAAATGTTTGCATTACAGTAGATATTTTTACTTAGCCCTTGTACTTTTAATGATTATGGTTAAGTACATTCTAACACCATATACTTATGATACTCAATACATTTTTATGAGCCACTTTGAAACTTAAACACAAGTATCTTTCTTAATATAGAAGCTGATTTCAAAAATTATTTTAACTGCAAAAGATTTCAGTAGTCCTTTTTTACATTTTCACAAATCGAATAAAGGTTTAACGAATCATAAACTGTGTTTTAAAGAGTGTCTTGAGTCTCCATGTTAATCTAGTCTAGATTTGACAGGTCTAAGTATACTGGTTTTTCATATGGACCTGGTCTAATATGATGTGGATTCAGTTCATGAATGAATGTGAAAATGACTGAACCTCATCTACAGACCACTTTTAAGGTGGACCTGGAAATTCCATTTAGAAGCTGTGAATCAGATGCCAACTTCAGCCTCGTTTATTCTTTCTGAAGGATGAAAGATTCCTTCCTTCTCTCCTTCCTTCTTCCCTCTCTTCTTGCCTTCCTTCCATCCTTCCTTTCTTCTGTCTTAAGGATGAAAAGAAGGAAGGATGAAAGATACCTCCCTTCTCTCCTTCCTTCTTCCCTGCTTTCCTGCCTTCTGTCCTCCCTTTCATCTTTCTTTCATCCTTCTTAGGGGGGAAGGAAGGATGAAAGATACCTCCCTTCCCACCTTCCTTCCTCTCTCCCTTCCTGATTTCCTTCTTTCATTCCTTTCATCTTTCTTTTTTCCGTCTTAATGATGGAAGGAAGGATTAAAGATACCTTCCTTCCCACCTTCTTTCATTCCTCCCTTCTGGCTTTCCTTCCATCCTTCCTTTCATCTTTGTCTTCTGTCTTAAGGATCAAAGGAAGGAAGGATGAAAGATTCCTTCTTTCTCCTTCTTTCTTTCCTCCCTTCCTGCCTTCTCTCCTTCTTTCCTCCCTCCACTCCTGCCTTCCTTCATTTCATCTTTCTTCCATTTTAAGGATGGAAGGAAGGATAAAAGATCCCTTCCTTCTCTCCTTCCTTCCTTCCTTCTTAAGGGTGGAAGTAAGGATAAAAGATACCTTCCTTCCCACCTTCCTTCATCACTTCCTGCCTTCCTTCCGTCATTCCTTTGATCTTTCTTTTTCTGTAAGGATGGAAGGATGAAAGATGCCTTCTTCCTTTCCTTGTTGCCTTCCTTCTGTCCTTCCTTTCATCTTTCTTTTTTCCATCTAAAGGATGGAAGGAAGAAAGGATTAAAGATGCCTTCCTTCTCTCCTTCCTTCTTTCAAGCTTCCTGCCTTCCTTCTGTCCTTCCTTTCATCTTTCTTTTTTCTGTCTTAAGGATGAAAGGAAGGATGAAAGATACCTTCCTTCCCTCCTTCACGCCCCATCCTTCCTGTCTTGCTTCCTTTCATCTTTCTTCTTAATGATGAAAGGAAGGATGAAAAATGCCTTCCTTACCTCCTTCTTTCCTCCCTCCCTTTCTGCCTTCCTTTTATCCTTCCCTTCATCTTTCTTTGCTCCATCTTAAGGATAGAAGCAAGTAAGGATGAAATATGCCTTCCTTCTCTCATGCCTTCCTCCGCCCTTCCTGCACTCCCTCCCTCCCTCCTTCCATCCTTCCTTCCATCTTTCTTCCTTTAGGATGGAAGGAAGGATGAAAGTTGCCTACCTGCTGTCCTTCCTTCTTACCTCCCTTCCTCCCTTCTTTCTGTCCTTCCACTCATCTTTTTTTTTCTCTCTTAATGATGGAAGGAAAGATGAAAGATGCCTTCCTTCTCTCCTTCCTTCCTCCCTCCCTTCCTTATTTAGGATCATTTTCAGCTTAGAAAATACTTTGTTTTGATGTGTTGCAAATTACAGAAATGCAGAAATGTGGATATCATACCATATATAGTTTTATTTTGAGTACATAGAAAACAAAATTTCACGATAGCCTCGATCTGTCCTTGTATTCTGTTGGGTTTCTGTAAATTGGCTTCGAGTCTGGTTTTGACCAACTCTATATATAAAGTGTCATGAGATAACTTTTGTTGTGATCTGGCGCTATATAAATAAAATTTGATTGATTGAGTGATTTGATTGGTTTTCCCCTGTAAGTCACTTTGGAAAAAAGCATCTGCCAAATGCATAAAAATGCATAAATGTAAATGCATAAATATGTTCCAACACATATTCCAATATATGACTTTATTTCACATTTGTCATTTACGGTGCTTGTTTCTATCAGTTAACTTGATGCTATTTCTGTCACTTTGGCTGTCACTGGGAGGGTGGAGCTTTACTGTAGGGAAAAAACGCAGTTATGGATCTAAATCATGCAGGAAGGAACCCCTACTGAATACTTGTTTCTCTGGATTGCTCATCTAAAGTATTATTGTGGTTGTGGCTATCTATGTTTAGCTATCAAAGTTCTCTTTATTCACACACATCACACAATAGTGTTGTTGACAATTTATTTTTATTAGATCACACACAAGCAAATAATAGTTTTGATTCTAAACAGAGCAGGAAAAGTCTGTAGGTTACCAATATCAATATTTCCTCATATATTTTAAATTACAAACACAACACATACATTTCAAACATAGTTTTCAAATTATGAGCAAAAACCAAATCTCCAAATCTATTAAGTACTGGTGGTTACTATAAAGCATCTTGAGCTGTGTATGTGAGTAGCTACAATAAAGAGTTAAAGATGATCATCCATCACCAACCTTATGAACCCATATATGTAAACAGTTACATTTAACACATTGATCAAGACACACGCTATAACTGAAAAAAGTTAACAGTAGAAAAACTAGACCATTTTTTAACCACACCACACCAAATGATTAAATTAAAAAAAAAAACCAAAAAAAAAAAATGTACAAGTGATTTCACTAATGTCAGCAGCTGTAAAAAGAGACAGTAAACTACATTCAGACAGCAGGTCTTAATGCACAATTAGGATTTTTTTGTGAAATCTGATTTTTTTGTGTGCTCGTTCATATTATATATTAAATGTGACCTCTATCAGTTTTGAGTATGAACTGAACGTGACCGTGAAGTGACCCGCATACGCAAAAGAGGTCCTGATGTAATATGTGACCACACAGGCACACACTGTGTATATGGAAGTAACACTCCTGGAACGCAGAATTGTGACATTTGTCCCATTTCAATGACGTAAAGATCGAATAAATGCAACCTGGCTGTTCAGCTGAAGTAGCATTGCACAATATCAGGTACGTAACAGATTTAGGACCACATATGAAAGTGGCCTGGGTTGGATTTGAAAAAAATCAGATTTGTGCTGTTCAAACTGTCTTTAACAGATCGGAAACAGGTCACACATGGGCAAAAAAATTGGATTTGGGCCTGATTCGACCACAGTCTGAACGTAGCCTAAAAGAAGCTTTTTAAAAACAATGCAATTTGTGGCATGATGATATAATAAATTCTTCTGTGAAAAGTTTTCATGATCCAAGTTTAGCTACTTACATTGTGGAAAAATGTAATAATTTTCATGTATAAAGAATCAGTGAGTGTTTGCTTTCATTTTCCTTTTCCTCCTTCCTGCTTTTTCTTCAGGGACCATCTGCATTTGGCTAGAAAAAGGATAAAAAATGGCATTATATTAAAAATTCGGCAATGCAGAAAAAAATTAGAAAGGTGTGCTGTTTCTTAGTATTTGGTGCAATTAATTACACCATCTGCTGATCTAAAATGGAAAAAGTGCAAATACTTTAGCAGGTTTTTAACTGGACTTGTAACTAAATGTTACTGACATGACTGCTATAGCTGGAACCATCAAATATTTATGCAATTTAGGATGAAAATGTTACCTCAGGATGGAGGACTGTTTGGCGCCAGTTTTCAAAAGTCTCTCTGGCAGCTTTTAGGTCATCGTTGGTGAGGCTCTTCCTACAGTAAAAGCGGATCCACTGCTCACTAAAGACCCTTGGCAAAACAAAGTCTGACACCTGACAGGATGACAAACACATTGGTAGATTCAGATTCACTTAAAAGCTCAGGCAAAGAAATATAATCATTGAATATTTGTGCTGTCTTGTCTTTTGTTCTTACCTGGTCATCTGAAAACCTAAATGCCTTGTTGGAGTCATCCTTCTTGTAGAAACGCAAGTAGTCAATGGGGTTTTTGTGTTTCATCCCAAAGTCAATTTTACTGACCTAAGAGAGAAGCACTTCTGTATATTTACACAAGTATTATCTCACAATAAACACAAGTAACATCTGAAAAAAAGGATACTCTTGAGCCTATGGTTCTAACAAGCCAGTGAAAACATTTTGACCAAATACTCACAATGATTTCAAAGTCATTCGGCTTCATTGTGACACCGAACTCTTCAGCCAGTTGTTCTTTGAGTTCCATCTTGAAATCCAATGGAAATAAAGAGGGAGAGATGGAGTAAGTAAATCTTACTCCATCATTTAACATGGAAAATACATTAAATGGCATTTAACACCAGCATCAATCTGTCATCTGATTTCATATTATAATATGCAGGAATACAAAATGACACACAGACACGCAATAGTATAATTCATAAAGAAAACAGAAACAGGTAATGTAGAAACTAGTGATCTGACAACAGATACTGATATTGGATGTCTGTTTAAAAAAAAATGGCACTGACTGATGTTTTTCTGTTTTGTTTATGACAGGTTGCCTTGGAAATTTGCAAGATGGAATTTTTGTTCTTTGAAAGATAATGTATGAAGGCCTTAAATATGCAATATTGAATACTATTTACAAAACAATTATAATTATGATTTAAGGATATGATTGTATTTTTACAATTGTAATCATAAATTCAAACCTCTGTGATGTTTTGGTTTTGCTGACGCTTTATTTGGCCCAGATATGGGTAGAATTTGCGAGTGACGACCTTCTGCAGAATTTCCCTGGCCTCCTTCAGGTCAGCAGAGGAAGAGTTGAGTATTTCATCAAATATGTGATCTAAATGACACAGTTGGGAGTAAAAACCAGAGTCAAGGTAATGAAGAGGAAACTGATTCACAATTTTTACAAATACACACCGGTCAGCTTGGTGTAGGCTTCCATGTCATCTATGGTCTCAGAGAGAATGAGCTCTCTATCTGAACCTTTTCTACGGATGTGTTTGTCTGCTTTCTCAAAGGCCTCTGTGATCCTGAAAGACAATACTCATCATGCCACCACTGCATTTTAAAGCATTTAATACTAAAAAATAAATCACAAAACAAAAGGAATAAACTCCAGGTGGCAGAAGATGAAGCTAAAACTTTCTTCTGTAACAAATACTGGAGTTGGTTCATACATCAGCTCGATGATCTTGTTCGTTTTGTGCTGGTAGGCTCTTCTGTGGAGACGGCTCCTTGTGTGGAACATTTCATAGATATTGGACACCTCCTGTTAAGAGAATGACCATCATGTAGTTACATCTGATCATCTAAACATCTTGCCCCCAAAAATGAAAATCAGTACCTTGTCTCTAATGCAGATTTGCCATTCCCCGTCAGGTTGGCCATCTTCTGCCACCTTGCACACCCTGGCAAACTTGATGAAACGGCAGTGGTCAAAGGAATTCTTCATGCCCAAATGGAGGCAGTCCCTAATTAGACACAAAGTGAAAATAAAGAAAAAAAAAAACTATACTAACTTCTACTAGCTATCCACTCACCTGGCAAAATAGTCAAACTTATCCACATCGATGCCATTTCTTTTGTTGGACACAATTTCATAGAGGAAGGACTTGTCCTTTGTTCGTCCTTTGTATGGCCACTGTAGACATAACTCATTAGTTGCATCACAGTTGTAATGGCCACACCTGCAGTCACACAACTATTGCACATACATATTACACATAATTAACACATAATTTCATACATTTTATTTTGTATGTTGAAAATACACTGTTTGTATTTTGTAAGGTTCCATGTTGTCACTATCCTTGGGTGCAGGTAGAGGTTGGTCCAAGGATGCAACATCTATAGATGGAGGAAGCACTAATAAGACCATTGGGGACCTATGGAGGGTTTGGGGTTCATTAGTTTGGCTTTACTTTTGTTATTTTGCAGTGGTTAAGTTTGTTCAGTGGTGGATCCTCAGAACCAGCATGGCCTTCTCTGGTGGTGGAAGAATCACAATCACTGACCTGCATTTACAACCTATATTTTTATATTTGTTCAATGAAAATGTGTTAAATTTTTCTTGGTTGCATTGCTTCCAGTGGTGTATGTGTATGTTAAGGCATTTGTTTTATTTTTTTATTTCGAATATCAGCATTTAAAACCAAAACAACAAGGAAAACTCTTGGCCTGACTTATCAGGCACACTAGTGCCCCCAGTGGCCTGACTTATCAGTGCATGCCAAAGTTTTTGGACAGACGGACGGACGACCAACTGATGACAATACCCTGCAGCCAGTGTGGGTGAGGGTAAAAACATAAAAAAAAGAAGAAAAAAACATATTCAAAAATTTTCCAGTCATGTTTCACCATCATGTGTTGCCGGGTGAAATAAATCTATCTTGATCCCTTCAGAATCAACAGTACAGTATCTGCAGTTTAAAATAATTGGCAGTAAACCTGTTGCTTTAACTGATCAGATTTCATATTGACCACATAGAGATGATCTAACACAAAAGTGCACAATAAAGTCAGTATTTTCAAGTCATTTGATTGGATGGTTAAAGACTAACTAGTCAGAACAAATCAGCCAGCTAACTGCACCTGTAGAGACTTGAATAAGTTAAAATATATTTGTTTAAATTTAATAGTTTTCCCAACCAAAATTAACTGACAGAGGAGAAGAAATGGACACACTAAAAATGGGTAGTAGTTTTTGCGAGTATAGTGTATTTTACAACATTTTTGTCTTTTTGTCCTTTTGTTAAGTACATATTGATGATTGTGCTTGAGATGATGTACATTGTGCAGTGAAAGGAGACCTGCTCAGTTGTGTTCATTGGGATTCCTGCTTTAGAATTGGCATTCATTTTTGCTACAAGAGATACCCGTCTGTAATAAAATGTGTTGTTATATTGTGGGTTTTTTTTTGCATAGTACTAAAAGTGGAATAGGTCTGGTAGAACAACACTGAGTTTGTTTGGATGCTTCTTTTGGCCTAATTAATTATGATTTTTGCAAACTTGTAGTGAAATGGGCAGCCATGGCTCAGGAGGTAGAGCGGGTCATCCAATAGCCGGAGGGTTGGCAGTTCGAATACCGCTCTGTCCTAGTCATGTGCCACTGTGTCCTTGGGCAAGACATTTCACCCAACCTGCCTCCAGTCTCACTCACACTGGCGTATGAATGCTCGGTGGTGGTCAGAGGGGCTGTTTGGCGTGAATTGGCAGCCACGCTTCTGTCAGACTGCCCCAGGGCAGCTGTGGAGTTTAAGGAGTTTAGGAGTTTAACACCACCAGAGTGTGAATGTGAGAGCAAATGAATAATGGGTCAATAATGTAAAGCACTTTGGGTGCCTTGAAAAGCACTATACAAATCTAATCAATTATTATTGTTATTATTAAATGTTATTTCTGTTATCCTCCTTTGTGTTTGACTGGACTGATAACCCTGTAATAAACATAGGTGATAATACCTCCTTTCTCTCAGATGTTTCAGGTTCCAGAGGTCCAAAAATCATTTCCTTAATGAAGACCCTGTCGTCCTCATCTAGTTCATTCTCCAGACCATTTTCTCTCATCAGGTGGTCAAACATGGCAATAGAAGCTTCCTCATGCTGCAACAGAAACAGACTCATTCATTTGTAATTAGATTCAGTTTTATTTAGTATTCACTGTAAACTGATAAAGATTAAGTTATTGCTTGTTAACCAGTTTTGGCACATGTATATATATACACCAGTATGGTTCAGGATGAGTAAATTACAGTTTCAGTTTCACTATTAGAACTGGCTAAATATCATACCTGGAACCTTTAAATGCTTCATTATTTTTTTTTCATTGTTAATTGTTTTAATTGTTCTTACCTTCCACTTATGACCTGGACGTACTTTGGGAATGAAGTTTCCATCAAACAAATGGGAAAATGGCCCATGTCCTAAATATTTAGATGTAAATATAAATGAATTATTTGTATGTTCAGATCCATGTGATAAATGTTTTATTATACCTTGAGGCAGACTTTTACTTTCATTAGAATTGATAAGTACATCATATTATATGAAAAGATTTACTGTTTTATGATCTTCCATTTTCTATTTTTTTGCTGTTTGTATATCTTTTATCCACCAGTTGTCTTTTACATGTCATGGATTTATCAAATATATGCATCTCACATTTGGTAGGATAACTGACTATTACCCACCCAGGTCATGGCAGAGACCAGCAACCTCCACACAAAGGATGTCTTTGTCGTCTATTCCAAGCTCTAGTTGCCTCTCTTTCAAAGTTCGAGCAAACTGTCCTGCTAAATGTGCCACCCTGTACAGGTACAAAACAAAATATGTGAAAAACAAATGCCATATTCTACAAATCTTGCATGATCACCTTACAAATTAATTTCCGTCTGACTTTTGATACATAAAAGCCTTTTCCTTAATAAGCATTGGAGACGGTAAAACTTGATACTATCTTATTAACACATTGGTCTCATTGTAGTATTAAGGCACATAGAGCATGCTGAGTGTGTAAAACCTTTCAGCATACCCAATTGAGTGCTCAAATCGGTTGTGGGATGCTCCAGGATAAACATAATAGGCTCCTCCCAGCTGCTTGATGTTTCGAAGTCTCTGGAACTGAGGCGTGTCTATGATTTTGCAGAGAAGAGGGTGTAACTCCACATGTCCATGTACAGGATCATTGAACACCTGATGGAACATAACATTACAGTGAGTGAGTCTTTCTTCATTATCGGCACCATGAACCAGGAGGATACAGTTATGAACAGAAACCTCTTAAGTTCGTTCACTTATAGTTACCTCTGCCAAGGAGGCTATGTTTTCATCAGGGTTTTGTTTGTCTGTTAGCAAGATAACTCAAAAAGTTATTTTTTTTTGGGGGGGGGGCAGATTTTTTCTTTGTTTGTCCAACGTGATGCAACGTGATATCATGACTTTGTGTCAATATACATGCCCCTTTTGATGGTAAATTGGTGTGTTATCTGTACGACATTATAAGCTTTCTGCGTGTATATTGACACTGTTATTAGCCCACCCACAGGCATATTTTCAGGAAATGTTGATGGGGAGATGACACACTGATCTGCCTTGGCGGAGGTCTGCGCTCTCCAAGTGCTTTTCTAGTTTGTACATGATTTCTCCCAGAAGTGTTTCATCTGAGGACAAGTGGCTGTCTTTGAAAGAATTGAAATGTTCGTTTCTGTCAACATTTGTTATTTCACATTGACATTAAATGTACATTTCTGATATTCATTTTTGTGCTTTGAAAGCATCCCAAAAATGTAAATAAGTAAAGAGTAATCAAACTGAATGACCAAAGTTTTCAGTCACTTCCTTTTGTCTGTTGGTTTGTTCATCTATCTGTCTGTCAGAGGGATTACATAAATGAATGCATCTGTTTTCATGAAAGTTAGAAAGCAAGCCCAAAATATCTAAAGACAAACTGCTGAACTTTTTAAAGCTGACTCTAAAAGGAGGTGGAAGTTATGCATTTTAACTAAAATAAAAGACAACAAAAAGTGGATTTTGGTGATTGCCCAGAGATTCTCCTCAAGAACTTCCACACATTCTTTATTTTCCATCCCCAGTGGATTGTCTTTACAAAGCTAGTCCCTACTAATCATATAATACTGGGGTCTTCTAGCCCTTCGCAGGTTTTGTTTGATGGCCTCTAACACCCACTGCTGCGGCTGATGTTACCTTCGATGTTCATGCCAATGTCATTCCTGTTCCTGGGCCAGCCACACCAGGAAACATTCCTGGGTCACCTGCTGGCATGCAGGTTCTTGATCATGAGTTGGTAACATACCTAACATCAAGTCCAACCTTAACTGGTTTGACTGGTTTGTTTTTCACCTGGCTCATTTTGATGACTGCCTTCCTGGTCTTCATCCTGTCCTCTGACGTCCACCTCTGTTCAGTTCACTGTCTACCTTCTCAACTAACGCACCTCTTCACACTCCACCATTTTACCCAGACTGACATTTTCTCTAACTGCGTCTGTTCCCTTATCTCACTCCAGTTCACATAAAACTCTGATCAGTCAACCCCAGTTGAGAAGCAATGACCTTTAACAACCCATTGAAAACACAACCTGATTGGGTCATAGGCCCTGTGCAGCTGACATAAAAATATGAGTATTTCTTTGGACTCAAAGATTAGAAAACACACATATGCAGGGTGAGTCGTCAAAATTTTGTATTTTCCAGATTTATAGCAAAATACCATTAAGAATACCTGAACTGTTTTTTTTTTTTTTTTTTTAAATCATAAATGGGTTGTTCTGGCTGTACAATACATATTTTACAAACACTTCATTGTCATAAACGTTTTCATGAGCACTTTAAAACATGTTGTTATAGGTCTTTTGTTCTGGGTTTTGTATTTCACTGAACTCAATACAATCTGACTAATGTTTTAAGACAGGCATGAGAAATGTAGAATTTATTCCTTAACAAGGTGTAGTTGTTATATAGCCATAAACATCTGTGGTACCATATGAAATATATCACCTTGTTTTGTACCAGTGATGTTGTCTACATGTTGACATGCAGTTCTTTTGATCCCATTTGATTGTGTATGAAGTTGGAAAAAGATAAACAGACTTGATAGTTACAAAATCTGACCCATGTTACTTTAAGTACTTTTATATTCATTTAATTTGCTAGATCAAGATCAGGTGCTATACAAAGTCACTAATAATTACAAAAAACAATTACTATATAGCAATAAACATATATTTGCTGTATAAAGTCTGTGATATTACCTTAGTTTGTACCCTTGCTGTTTTCTTCTTTGGCTCCTCTGTCGCCATAATGGTTTTTGTGGTGAGCAGTGAGTGGTTCAATCTGCTGTGAATGTCTTTCTGATCTGAAGACAGTCAGTTAATAACCTGGATCATCATCACAACACAAACAGCTGATCAGGGCAGACCCAGAAGTGCAGGGTTTTTTTTAACCACACCTATTACACTGGTCACTGCTCCATACTATTATCATCACACAACTGGTTAAGCTAGAAACTTATGTGCTCATAACAGCTACAATTAGTTTATTTGAATGGTTCTAAATAAAAAAAACAATGTTTTCCTTGAGTCTAGATGATACACCTGTGTTTGACATGTACGTTTTCAGATCTTCAATAGCCCTTTGAAAACACAACATGGCTGGCTCATAGGCCCTGTGCAGCTGATGTGAAAATATGAGTATTGAGTGGACTCTTGGGAGAAGGGGGAGGGGATTTGTGGCTTTGCGAATATGTGTATGTAAATCTGACTAATTCAATAAATAAACTTGTAAATAAGTGTTTTTAAAAGTAGAGGGTGTGGTGTTGCCTTCTCTGAGCTGGCTGAACAGGACAGATCAGCTGATCTCTCTCTGTTTGTCTTTCTCTCTCTTTCAGAAGAAATGGCCACAGTTTTACGGGAAACACCAAGTGCTGATCAGCATTCTCTACTTAAATAACAGATTATTCAAAAGCAGTGGGTGGCCAGTTTATTCAGATAACATTAGATATGCACATGGAAATTTACATTCTTCAATAATAAGAAAATAAGAATATTAATTAAGGAAGTCTTAATTCGATTAAAGAACACAGCATATTACTGATACAGTTTTGGAAAACATTTTTCTTTGTCCATAAGTTTATTTGGCAGTGTACTTTATAGAATATAATTATAAACTCATGGACCTATGTAGCCATTTAATCATGTACTAATCTAACCTGGATAGCTGTGGTTCAGGGTCTGGTTCTGGACTTGGTGGTGGTGTCATCTCTAAAATTCTCTACCTTCTCGCTCTGCACCTCTGCTGAGCCTCTCTCCAATACCTGCGTTTTTGTCTTTGCTCCCTTTGACTCAAATCTGCCACTTTGCTTGTCTGCCCTGCACTTCTTTTGTTCCATCTATCTCTGTCTTTTTGCGCATTTTCTGCTCTCCTTACAGGGTCAGCATCTCACTTTCCCTGTATTGCCGTTGGCTTTCTGCTGCTGACAGCTTCATTTTCATCTGCCTACAACATATGATTCAGTTTCCTTAAACTGGAAAGTTATAGTACTGATGTTCCCTTTATAGTATATGAGTCAGCAGCCATAATAAATGTGAATATATGTGTGTATATTAAAAAAGTAAAATGCCTCAAAATACTCAAAAAAGACTAGGAGCATTTGACTCTGTAAGTCACTGTCAAGTGTCTGTTATCATTAAACCATTAACACAGTGACATTTTCTTCCACTTTTGACCTTAACTCTGTTATGGCAAGCCGACTGAGCATTTATTACATATCCTTGATATCTGCTGCTGTTTTGCTGCACTAGTAAGGCAAAACATCACACTAGTTTACTAGTGAGGGGCAAAAACGTGCACTAGTTAACTAGTGAAGGCCAAAATGTTCACTAGTTAACTAGTGGATGCATTTTTGCCATTACTAGTTTACTAGTGCAGCTAAAATCTCTCACTAGTTAACTAGTAGGAGCCAAAATGTTCACTAGTTAACTAGTGAATGCATATTTGACCTTTACTAGTTTACTAGTAAAAGCCAAAATCTCTCACTAGTTTACTAGTAGATGCATTTTAGACATACTAGTTAACTAGTATAGTGCAAAATGCCTACTAGTAAACTAGTTGAGCATATGCTAATGAGGAGGTGGGTACGAAGATTAAACCAAAGCTTCTTATTGGCTTTTCCTGGAAGATTCCCACCATAACGTAAAATCATGGCTCGAGGCACGGCTGAGCATTACGCATTTCTGGTGGAATCTCAGGATGTTAAATTACTTCTGCCAGCTGTAGAGTGCAGAGCTACCAGGCCTGGCCAAGCAAAAGTGAACATCAGGGCCAATATCTTTTTTCTCTAAAACAATATTTCTGATTACTCAGTATGAAAGACACAGACCTCTAAGTTTCTAAAACTGTGTTTAATTTGTACCTGAATTACAACGGGATATATAAGAACATATGTGAGAAAAAAGTCATTTTTAATTTACAATTTTTTTTTTTGTACAATTTGTAATTTACAATGTAAATTAAGAACAGCTAGGGTTGTAAATGAATGTATAAAGCATAAATTCAGAATGTAAATACCAATGTGTATATATATATATATATATATATATATATATATATATATATATATATATATATATACAGGGTGGGGAAGCAAAATTTACAATATTTTGAGGCAGGGATTGAAAGACAGTGTATGACCAACTAGACTTCCATACATTTCCTGAAGGAAATGTAACCCATGTGCTTGCCTGTTGCCGGATCGGTGGACTTGTGCAATGTTAAAGCAAGAAATATGTCCCATTCAGTTCATATGTGTATGTGTGTGTCAGTGTTTGTGGACTGACGTCAGCACAGACTTTCTGTAGACCTGTATTCAGATGAGAAGCCCCTCCCACAGTCTGTGTCAGTCCTGTTAAAGCAGTGTTTCAATAGGCTCCTTTAATTGACTAGTTCCATGTGTGTGTGTCTGTGATCCCAGGTGAGCTCATTCATTTCATAGAGAGAATTTATGGGAAGTTTTTCAGCTTAATTATATATATATATTTTTTTTATATGTTTTTATATTTATTCTTATTGCATTCATTATTTATTATTTCAGTTTATTTGTAATTGTACTGTATCTGTATTAGTGTATGTTCTTTAGTGGAGCCTTAATTATCTTAATTGTCTGCAGCTGTGACACATAGACCACATGTGCTGTTACCATGACAACGACGAGCAGCGCAGCCACTGAGGACACAGACACACGCATGCTCATGTATGACTGAAACACTGAAACAGCTCTGGAACAGCTGCTAATTATGGGAAAATCGTAAATGATAGGTGAAAACTAACATAATGGTGAGCAGCAGAGACCTAGGGAACACACAGATGTGTTTTTTTTGTCCGTACTGTGAGAAATGACTGAACTATGACAGTGTAAAAACAGTCATCTCACCAGGAGCACAGAGATCTGTTTAGCAGTAATCTGTACTGCTGTGAATAGGAGCTGAGGAGGGACCTGCCCTGAAACTAGTGCCTGTCATTTCACAGACTGATTGGGTTTATTGGACACACCTGGGACACAGAGCAGAGGGGCTGTTACCGCAGCAACGGTGCTGCACTGACACACACAGAGTGAGAGAGACACAGAGCAGCAGGAATAGGCTGAGTGAGGCACTCAGAACAGGTCCAGAGAAACTGCTAATTACGGGAAAACCGTAAAAGATAGGTGAAAACCGAAATGACCATGAGCTTCAGAGAGACCTGGGGAACATACAGATATAGGTTTTTTTCTCGTACTGTGAAAAATGACTGAGTTAGGGCAGTTTAAAAACAGTCAACTGACCAAGACAAGAAGGAATCCGCTACAATGGAAAGTTAATGGGGGAAAGAAGGGATGAGCCTCCAAACTAGTGCCTGTCATTTCACTTTAGAAAGAGCTAGGTCTTCAAACATGGGTTCATATGAAGCCCAGGAACCGTGGCTACGTCTGTGGAAAAGATCATTCTCCTCCTCTTTATCATTTGGCCGAGAGGGCGAGTTGTCCAGAAAATTTTCAGGTGAATTTTCGCTGCTCCTCCACTCTAGGTGATGACATCACACACTCTAGCAGATCAGATTTTCACTAAATCCAGGGGTTTTTGAAGACTCACCTATTGAAAACCGTAAACCCCATCCTCATACCACAGACATTTTTGGAGAGATGACAAAAATGCCTGCGTTTTAAAGTTTAAATGAAGTCTGTAGGTGAAAGTACGGCAAAGCAGTAGTGGTCAGAAAACAGACAACTTTTTTGTCGCTCCCATTGAAAATGAATGGGGTTTTTTTTCGCATTCTTGTGCGAAAACCGTAAGTGATATCGTTACCACATGACCACACAGATAATCTTTGGGCCAAGCTGAACATCTCTGCGTTGACAGAATAATTTTAGCACAAATCGTTTACGAATTGTAGCCACTTGAAAATGGCCCAATTCATTTCGGATGGACAAATTTGACCGTTTTTTTTGCAATTTTAACGAAATCTGTGCATCGGAATGTCAAGCCAATAACATAGCACAGCTTTCGAGATCAGGCTGCACATTTTTGTAATAACATGTTTGGGTCTATTTCCAACGGTCTGGGCCGCATGTTTTTTGCAAAATTTTTTGTATAAGTCATAATAATAATAATAATAATAATAATGATAAGTCATAATAATAATAAATATGACAAACAATAGTCCCCTGTGCATTGCATTGCAAGCACATGGGGAATTAGTTTATTGAAAGTCATGAGAATTTATTTGCCACAAGAAAATTTACATAATAGAAAATGTTTTTATTCTACGTGTCCTCCTTCTTTCTCAATAACTGCCTTCACATGCTTTCTGAAACTTGCGCAAGTGTTCCTCAAATATTCGGGTGACAGCTTCTCCCATTCTTCTTTAATAGTATCTTCCAGACTTTCTTGTAATAGTTTTGCTCATAGTCATTCTCTTCTTTACATTGTAAACAGTCTTTATGGACACTCCAACTATTTTTGAAATCTCCTTTGGTGTGACGAGTGCATTCAGCAAATCACACACTCTTTGACGTTTGCTTTCCTGATTACTCATATGGGCAAAAGTTTCTGAAAAGGTATGGATAATAGTGTTAGGTATGATTATGACATCAATATATGTTTGGTTTCAAAACAATTGATGTAGTGCCTGCTGAGAAAAAACAACTAAATGTTCATTGTAAATTTTGCTTCCCCACCCTGTATATATATATATATATATATATATATATATATATATATATATATATATATATATAAACAGCAGAAAGATGTGTGTTAAATAAAGTAATGAAACCTATGCCGCCAAAGACATAAATAAAATTTTTGATTATTATTGTGCATCACACTGAACAAACATCTCAACTATGAATTAATGTTTTTTAAAACAAAATTAAAAATGTGAGTTTCATTATTGGATATAATGTACTCTCATATATTAAGAAAAGTGTGGTATGCTAAATACTTGCACTCTCCTTGAGAAACAGCACTTTGACCAGAACGTATAGACAGACAAAAAACATACTTATTTAATACTGGAATTTCATATAATACAGAAAATAGATATTCTGTGCAATTGATTTCATTGATGTTATTAGAGTGAGCACAAAAAAAAATGAAAATTATATTAAATTATTTCATTGTAACTTAAGTTCAGTGTATGAATCCTGAGCTGAAGACAGTCAATTGTGGATAGGGTGGGACTTCTTAGGCTAATATTTTCTGTATACACTTTGTCAAAAATAAACAAAAACCATTATTAATTGTTAAAGTTTGATTCAATTAGTAGTATTATTAAAAACTGATTCAATAAAGATTTTTCTGGGGACGCGAAATGCACCCCCAATTCTGAAATGACCCATATATATATATATATATATATATATATATATATATATATATATATATATATATATATATATAAATTTCGGTTCGGTACATTTTCGGTTTTCAAAGCTACGGTTTGTGTTTTTTTGGTTTGGTACGGGAAGAAAGAAAACCCCTCAAAATGTCTATTAATGCATTTATAAAATTTTTTACATTTTCCCCCCAATTTTTGGAGACAATGTAACATAGAAAAACAGGAATAATATAATTCTGCTGCTATAAATCAAATAGAAAATAAAATAAATTATTAATATTACTAAATGTATTTTAAACATTAGTATTGCACTTTTCCCTGAAAGGTAGTTTCGAACAAACAAGAAAAATCTAATCACAGTTCTGTCAGTTCACATTCTGCATAAAAATAAAATTCCACATGAAGTGCAACATTAACAAGAGGGTAAACTGGTATTCTGTTTAAACAAACTGAAGAGAAACACTGACAACACAATGAACCAAATTATTTATTTAAGGACAGAGAACAAACTGTTTAGGACACTGTGTGTATTTGTGTGTGCCTGTGTGCATGGGGGATTTTTTTAGGTGGGGCGCGCAGTTACATACCTGGGGGTGTGGTCCATAACTAATGTAACAAATGCTGTTGTGAAACGAAAATGAAACTTTACATACCTTCAATGTTCTATTTATTCCTCTATTATACAGCGTGCGTGATAGACAGACAGACAGACAAACAAACAAACAAACAGACAGACAGACAGAGCAGGTGTAAGTGTTCTAGAACTAGTGTAGTTCCTAGGGGCCAAACAACGTCTGTCTTATTAACGTCTCTTTCCTCGTTGTTGTCTTTCACCTGAATCTGAACTGATCCAAACTGGACTGGACTGATGGTGGAGGGTCTTCAGTCTCTTCATTCCAGGTTCACATCATGTTTGGTTTTTTTTTTTACCTTATATCAACTGCTATTTCATATTTCGGGTCAATGTGTACTCCTTTATTAAGTCCGTGTGAAACTTGCACGGATTTAAAGTTCCACGTCGATCGACGTCTTTCATTCCTTTTCTTTTTCTCATCATACTGTGCCGTTTCGGTACAGCTGTGTACCGAACCGAACAGGTGTGTACCGAAACGGTTCGGTTCGGTACGTGTACCATTACAGGCCTAATATATATATATATATATATATATATATATATATATATATATATATATATATATGTATGTGTATATATATATATATATATATATATATATATATATATATATATATATATATATATATGTATATATATATATATATATATATATATATATACATATATACATATATATATATATATATATATATATATATATATATATATATATATATATATATATACAGGGTGGGGAAGCAAAATTTACAATATTTTGAGGCAGGGATTGAAGACAGTGTATGACCAATTAGTTTATTGAAAGTCATGAGAATTTATTTGCCACAAGAAAATTGACATAATAGAAAATGTTTTTATTCTATGTGTCCTCCTTCTTTCTCAATAACTGCCGTCACACGCTTCCTGAAACTTGCGCAAGTGATCCTCAAATATTCAGGTGATAACTTCTCCCATTCTTCTTTAATAGTATCTTCCAGACTTTCTCATAATAGTTTTGCTCATAGTCATTCTCTTCTTTACATTATAAACAGTCTTTATGGACACTCCAACTATTTTTGAAATCTCCTTTGGTGTGACGAGTGCATTCAGCAAATCACACACTCTTTGACGTTTGCTTTCCTGATTACTCATATGGGCAAAAGTTTGTGAAAAGGTATGGATAATAATGTTAGGTATGATTATGACATCAATATATGTTTGGTTTCAAAACAATTGACGTAGTGCCTGCTGAGAAAAAAACAACTAAATGTTCATTGTAAATTTTGCTTCCCCACCCTATACATATATATATATATATATATGTATATATATATATATATATATATATATATTACGGCTGGGCAAGTTAACGCGTTATTACCACGTTAATGCCTTCATTAAATAACGCCGACAATTTTTTAAATCTCCCATTAATGCTGTTCTGCCTTTCAAGCAAGTCTTAGTTCATTTATACATACGGACTCTTATTTTGAAACTCATGCTTTTATTTTGGCGCTCCACACGCACTGTAGAAGCAAGCACCGGTGCTCTGTGTGAACTGTGCATCTAGCTGAGAGAGGAGAAAAGCAAGCGAACTTTCGGAGTAATGCTGAATCAAGCTTTAACTCCTGCAGAAGCAGTGCCTGTATGTGTCAATCATTCTGTTGTTTGCTAAATAATTTCACATGCAAACGTGCTGTTAGAAATATGTTTATGACATTATTGTGGATATGTTTATTACAAAGTGTTATTAACATGTTTAAGCTAATTCGTTTATGCTAGCAGTCGGAGATGGGTTGCTAATTCTTTATGCAGGCTCATGTTAAGTTTATGTAAATCCATTGGTTGTATTTAGGTATAATAGTCCAAAACTTCTCTCCAGATCTTTTACTGGAGACTCACTGTAAAACTGCAACATACATACAAAATATGTCTCAGTTATGTTCATTGGCTTAGTACATTTACATGGCATTATACATTTAAAAGAATGCGAAAAAGATTGCTAGCTCAATGCTAACTTGAATGGGAAAATCCATAGACACGCAAACGATTAGCATTTACAGATTAATTTAAGATTTACAACATCTTTTTATCAAGCAACAAAGGTCCACATCAGAGATATTTTACACTATTCATTCTTACAACATCTGAACATAAAATACTCACAGGCAAATGTTTTTGGGGCCATACAAACAGAGTGAAAGAAACATGTCTGTTAGTTCCTTCTTATGTCCGAACTGACTACAGGAACACTGAAAGGACAAAACATATGCTAGTGCAACTTATTCCGACCACTAGAGGGCCCCCTTTGCTTGCTTTTAACAACTGAACATCACATATTATTGGACTTATTAGTATTAGTAGTTATTAGTGGACTTAAGACTCCTGTCACAAGCAGAAATAAACTGGTGGGGACATAAACATGGAGAAAAGTACCGGTCTTTTCCATGGACATTTTCATTTTAAATGTCTCCAGATGGTAAGGTTGAGAAGGCCAAAGTTGTTTGGAAGCACTGCAATGGGAAATTATTTTTTATCACTGGAGTACTTCAAGTCTGAAGTATCACTTAAAGGCAATACACACTGTTGATGCCAGCAACCCCCCCCCCCCCCCCCCCCCCCATATAACTATGTGATTAATCACAATTAATCGCAGAAATCCACGCGATTAAAAATTTTAATGGCTGCCTAGCACTAATATATATGTATATAGATAGATAGATAGATAGATAGATAGATAGATAGATAGATAGATAGATAGATAGACAGATAGATAGATAGATACGAGGGCCGTTCAATAAGTTCATGGCCTCACCCAGAAATACTGGTTATTATAATACAGGATGTTACATTCTTTCGTGATGGGATAGTGATGCTTGAACATCGATGGACCAAGTGCATTGCTGTAAATGGAGATTATGTTGAAAAATAAAATATAAATTATCAGTCTGTGTTGTTCTGTTCTGGGTGAGGCCATGAACTTATTGAACGGCCCTCGTAGATAGATATAGATATATATGCGCACACACACACCTACACACACACACACACACACACACACCTACACACACACACACACACACACACACACACACACACACACACACATTGACCAAGAGCTCTGTAGTTGTTCAATGGATCGAATGGAGTCAATCCAGTCTGAAGGGGGCGCCACAGGATGATGGAAGAACCAGATCTGGGGGCTTGTTAGTTGATCCAGTTTTTGCTGAGTTTGTGACACATTGGTCTAATATTGTATACATAAAGGTGTAACTGAAAAACAATGAACTGATCTATTTATAACTACTGAAAAATGTTCAAATAGCATATTTTGTCTCCTGCCTCTATTTTTAAGAGCTTTTGATGGTGTGGGCCTTTTGATAACACTGGATGAGCAGGATGAGCATGTCTGAATTGTAAAATAAGGTGTGTCAAGTTATATACAGTTTTTTTATATTGTTCAGTTCCTGCCCAAACTTGAAAAATGGCCTGGCAAACCATAAAAGATGAAACGGGTCAACTCTTCATCCTTTCAGTTTTTATTTAGAGGATTGTTTGGTTGAAAACCTTTAAACAAAAACAAAATATAAAAACATCATCAAATATTTTTCACAGCAAACAACAACTCACATGCCTTTAAATGTTTAAATATTACTTAAATCCAACATGATTGCTTTTCATTGTTATTACTTATTTTCTAGTGCATACTAAGTTGATTGAATGGTTTCAATAATACATAACAAAGTTAAGTTGATTCTAATAATATATTTGTAGTGAACAGTAGAAGTTTATCTTTCAATAAATCCCATATTAAAAAGGCACAAATATGTTGAAAGATTTTGTTTGAACAAATTTATTAGTGCAGTCTCATGATCCAGGAACCACAAACATTGGTACCTCTTCTTCATCTGTATAAGGCAAAGGGCATATAATTTGACACTCATATTAACTGCAACTTTAGCTTTTAAAAGTCTCTACACTCAGATAAAGCATGAACAAGCCTTTAAATGGATATCATTTTTCTCTTAAATCATGAAAAAATAATGCTTCCATTTACTTTTCCATTTTTTTTTTTTTTACGGTTCTCACAAAGTACTCATAGAGTTGCTCAACATTTAAAAAAAAAAAAAAAATTCAACAAAAAGACTGTCTGTGAAAATACATATAAAAAAAAAAACTCTCTAGCTTCACTCATTAACTGTAACAAGACATTAGAACTGTCCTCAGCTGGTTTCCACAAACACACATGTATGTCTGATATTACATACAGTGAAAACACTCCCCTGTCCAATAAATGAGTGACTCTAATAAATCAAATGCCTTTTTTCCATCAGTGTTTCTGCTGAACATCCCCTCACTCTTGTTGGGTGTAATAACATGACCAGTTGACCAGTGCAAGTGTAACTGATTCAGTTCTACACACACACACACACACACACGCTATAGACACTTGTACACAGTTAATCCAATAATCAATTGATTCATCAACACAGTCCACAAACACAAATTGTTATTTATACAGCTCTCGTCAAATCCATTTTACAAAGTTCTTTACACAAAGCCATAAGTTTAAAAAAATTAAGCAATTATTGATTATTACGCTGAATTGTCTACATTTCTGGAAAATACAATAGAGTTATGAGGCCAAGTTAAGTTGTTTTGGCTTTTTGTCACTTCCATTACATGTCCACAAGAGTTCACTGTTGCTCAATTTTAGTTTTTATATTGCTTCATTTGACAAGGACACTAGTACTCGAATGGCAATATATAATACGTCTCCACAGGACTTCAGGGATCTGCTGCTAATGCCTTGGTCCAGATACCACAGCACACTTTCCTCTGAAGGTGTGCTGATGGAGTGGTCCTCATAAATGTTTTTTGTGGAAAGAGGGGAAGTTATACAATGTTATACCTGTAGTAATAACGTTCTGCTCCCATAGATGCTCGATTAGTTGAGATCTGGTTGTTGTTCTTTAGATACTATTAGCCACTTTGAACTGGGAATGAACAACAAGATCTGGAGATGCTCTGACCCACTGATTCAGCCATCATTATTACTCTCTTGTCAAAGTTGGGTCCATATGTTTTTAAGAACAATCTCCAGCTTTACAGGCCTTAGTATAGGTGTACTAAAGACAGAAAATAAAGTTTGGATACACAGCAGTTTATCTAGTATTTTGGTTTTATTAATGCCAGAAATGAAAAGGGTCAAGAGGAAACTGATGTGTTGTGGAAAATTAAGGGGAGAAGTTTGGTGTAAATTAAATATAAACATAAGCAGAATTACTAATGTATAATATGAAAAATGGTGGAGCACTTTGAAGGTGGGCTTAAAAGAGACCAAGAAATTTTGAGCTTTTTAACTTTTCTTTAATTAAAGTTGTTGATGGCAGACTCCATCTGTCGTCTGTGTTATGTTACATTGAAAATTGTCAGAACATAAAAGTTTACATATCTGAACAGAAGTGTGTAAAGTTTAAAGTATTAAGTATAAATATGATTAAACATGACAGTAAGACTTAACACAATATTTTTGTTTTTAAAGCTGAAAAAAAAAGTGATTTTCATATTTTTGCAAGACATGTTGGTTTTCTAGCACTTTAATTTTAACACCAAAATGTTAGGATTCAAAGCATGAGGGGTTCCTCCATTGTAACACTGCTGTTCCCTTACTGTGAGCCCCAGTGAACAGACTAAAAACCAGAAGTCTGGCTGCTTTTGTTCACTCAACTGCATTTTTATCCACACGTGAGGAAACAGAAAGAAAAGCCTGTAAGACTTAACTGTGAAGGCCTTTTCTCCTGGTTTGCATTAGTGATTATTACAGATATTTGGAATACTTGGTTGGCCTTTGGATCCACGCTGCTTGAGGAAATTGTCTGTGTGATTGACAGGAGGCCCACACACAACTTAAATGCTTTAAGCCACCGTTATTCCACATTTATCCTCCTCTGACCATTAGAGCCAAGTTTTCATTTTGCTTCCACAGTGAAAGGGATCATTCTACAGCCTGCTAAAAAGGAATTACACATGTAACTTGATCAATTTGTAAATGGCTTGAAAAATTTTGACTCATCAGATATTAGTCACACCATTTGTTTTTTATCGGGATTATTTTTGCATTTGTTTATTTTTATGAATAACACTGTATATAATTGTCAATATCAACCCTTAAAGGCATATTCATCCTTTCAAGGCACTGCTGCTAGCATTTGTAAAATTAACAATATTAAAAGACCTGGAACTATTTCTATGGGAAAGTTGATTTTAGATGTTTTAGACTTCCAAATAAATGTTGCTCTACATCAAACTTTCCTAATAATTTATCGCCATTTCTTACCCTGTTATACTACCCCTTTATATTAGCTTCTGTATTGTTCATTAAAAAGCAGGTATTTTTCTATATTTAATTTGCCAGCCATGTAGAAGTTCATAAAAGCTCAAAGCAAATGCAAAGGTATTTTGTACAAACTAGGAAAACTGAATAAAAATGAATCTTTTCAGGAAAATATATCATTAATTGAGTAATAAATCAATGCCTCCAACCACTGTTGTTTGTCAAACTACATTGGTTTTACTGGTGGATCAGTGTTACAGAAGATGATGGTGTTTCCAAGTTCACTACGGAGCCTCTGAACATCCAGCAGGTCATATGTGATGACCATGAAAAGATGAGATTCTGCATTTACCTGAATTATTTAAATGTATTAATATGAATAATGGTTCAACAGTTAATAAACATTGTCGATCAGTAGAAAATTTTTTTCATCATTGATTGTTTAGGTCTTTAAGGGTTAATAGTCGCCTCAGAGGAATACGTAATGGACAGAGCTAATGTTTCAACAGTAACTTGTTTTGTTGAGGATTAATCAGACAAATATTAATGGAATAAAAAAAATAAATTCATAGTTCTTGGGTTTTCATTTTATGTGTGGTCAGCAACATTTGTGCATAAACAGGAAATGTTTCATGGTGTACATATTACTACATTAATGCATTATATATTCTTTTTACTGTTGACAATCAAAATGAGTCAAATTAAATGTAGTATTTTACATTTCCTACTTTTAGAACACAGTTCCCTCCTCTTTTCAATATAGCACATTTACTAAGAACCCAAAAAGAGGGATGATCTACAAGAATTAACTTTGAAATCCATTTGATTTGCTGAACTGAACCATCACAAAAAATCCCAGAGGTCCTTGGTGCACATAACACAGACTGTGTAGTTTATCTCCATTTACAGACAGTGTGGAAGAGTGACGAAGAGTTGACTTACAGCAAGTGAATACTTTGTCAATGTCTATTTGATAATCGAGCTGTTATTTTAAGATGGATGTGAAAAATTGTCAATCTTAAGGTTTAATATAGCAAGCATTTGTTGTGTTGTATAAACTCTTTTGTTAGTATACCGTCCATTGATGTCATCTTATATAGTGTCTTAAAGCAGTCACTGGTCAAGAAGAAGAAGAAAACAATACTTCTGATTGATATTTTTCCTCATAATGTCATAAAATAGCCACAAAATCCTCATAATTGTGCATAAACTGGTGTATTTTGATTTGCAATCTGGTTCCACAAAAACAATATTGAGAGTTTATCAATGGGTTATTAGATAAAACCAATCCAAAGAATGACATGTTAAAGTGTAAACACCTTTTTAAACATGATTGCCCGTGCTTAGACAACATGAAACATCCATAATATCCTCAAACATCTGATTCCAGTCAAACAAAATACATCACCAAAAAATGCTTAAAAAAAAAACCCCAAAAAAACTCTGCATCATCAACAGCGCTACAAATGTATAATAGTAGTATGGAAGAGTTCTGATCTGACCTGAACAGATACAGTGTTAAATAATCAGAGCTGATTATTGGGTTCAAGAAAAAAAATATAAAAAGGTAAAATATTAAGATAGATGAATTTCATTCCACTGAATGAATTATTTGACTAATTGCTGAAACCTATTGAAACAAAGCCTGGTTTCAGAAGGAAGCTGGCCATTGTGTCCACAAAAAATAAATATTAGCTAAACACAGTTACGTAACACCAGTCACCTTTGACTGATGTGAGATAACGACCATGTGACTACTGCTCTGGGCTAGCACCTCTATGATTTTTCCTACCGGTGGTGAACAATGACCCCCTTAAAGTATGGTGTCAGATACTCTGAAATAACTCACAAGTTACTATTTGATGCCTTTGGGATTGTTTAGAAGTATTTTTAAGCAAAAAAAATTTTGGACCAAAATCGTGTTTTTTTTCGTAAGGGATTTTGGGGATAAGCGATTTTGGTCCAAAATTTTTTTTTGCTTAAAAATACTTCTAAACAATCCCAAACGCATCAAATAGTCACTTGTGAGGTATTTCAGACTTTTTGAAACCATTTTTAACAGGGTCATTTTTCACCACCGGTAGGGAAAATCGTAAGGAAAAAAAAACGCGATTTTGGTCCAAAATTTTTTTTGCTTAAAAATACTTCTAAACAATCCCAAAGGAATCAAATAGTCACTTGTAAGGTATTTCAGAGTATTTGACACCATATTTTTAGGGGGTAATTTTTCACCATCGGAAGGAAAAATCATAAGGGTGCGATATGAAAAAAAACGCGATTTTGGTCCAAAATTTTTTTTGCTTGAAAATACTTCTAAACAATCCCAAAGGCATCAAATAGTAACTTGTAAGTTATTTCAGACTTTTTAAACAATTTTTTTGGGGGTCATTTTTCACCACCGGTAGGAAAAATCGTAAGGGCACGATATGGAAAAAAAACGCGATTTTGGTCCAAAATTTTTTTTGCTTAAAAATACTTCTAAACAATCCTAAAGGCATCAAATACTCACTTGTAAGGTATTTCAGAGTATTTGACACCATATTTTAAGGGGGTCATTTTTCACCACCGGTAGGAAATATCGTAAGGGAAATGAAAAGGGAAATATGAAAAAAAATCGCGATTTTGGTCGAAAATTTTTTTTGCTTAAAAATACTTCTAAAAAATCCCAAAGGGATCAAATAGTCATAAGTGAGGTATTTCAGAGTATTTGAAACCATATTTTTAGGGGGTAATTTTTCACCATCGGAAGGAAAAATCGTAAGGGTGCGATATGAAAAAAAAACGCGATTTTGGTCCAAAATTTTTTTTGCTTAAAAATACTTCTAAACAATCCAAAAGGCATCAAATAGTCACTTGTGAGGTTTTTCAGACTTTTTGAAACCATTTTTAACGGGGTCATTTTTCACCACCGGTATGAAAAATCGTAAGGGCGCGATATGAAAAAAAAACGCGATTTTGGTCTAAAATTTTTTTTGCTCAAAAATACTTCTAAACAATCCTAAAGGCATCAAATACTCACTTGTAAGGTATTTCAGAGTATTTGACACCATATTTTAAGGGTGTCATTTTTCACCACCGGTAGGAAAAATCGTAAGGGCGCGATATGAAAAAAACCGCGATTTTGGTCCAAAATTGTTTTTGCTTAAAAATACTTTTAAACAATCCCAAAGACATCAAATAGTCACTTGTGAGGTTTTTCAGACTTTTTGAAACAATTTTTAACGGGGTCATTTTTCACCACCGTTAGGAAAAATCGTAAGGGCGCGATATTGAAAAAAACGCGATTTTGGTCCAAAATTTTTTTTGCTTAAAAATCCTTCTAAACAGTCCCAAAGGCATCAATTAGTCATAAGTGAGGTATTTAACACTTTTTGAAACCATTTGTAACAGGGTCATTTTTCACCACCGGTATGAAAAATCGTAAGGGCGCGATATGAAAAAAAAAACGCGATTTTGGTCTAAAATTTTTTTTGCTCAAAAATACTTCTAAACAATCCTAAAAGCATCAAATACTCACTTGTAAGGTATTTCAGAGTATTTGACACCATATTTTAAGGGGGTCATTTTTCACCACCGTTAGGAAAAATCGTAAGGGCGCGATATTGAAAAAAACGCGATTTTGGTCCAAAATTTTTTTTGCTTAAAAATCCTTCTAAACAATCCCAAAGGCATCAATTAGTCATAAGTGAGGTATTTAACACTTTTTGAAACCATTTGTAACGGGGTCATTTTTCACCACCGGTATGAAAAATCGTAAGGGCGCGATATGAAAAAAAACCGCGATTTTGGTCTAAAATTTTTTTTGCTCAAAAATACTTCTAAACAATCCTAAAGGCATCAAATACTCACTTGTAAGGTATTTCAGAGTATTTGACACCATATTTTAAGGGGGTAATTTTTCACCACCGGTAGGAAATATCGTAAGGGAAATGAAAAGGGAAAAATGAAAAAAAATCGCGATTTTGGTCCAAAATTTTTTTTGCTTAAAAATACTTCTAAAAAATCCCAAAGGCATCAATTAGTCATAAGTGACGTATTTAACACTTTTTGAAACCATTTTTAACGGGATCATTTTTCACCACCGGTACGAAAACTCGTAAGGGCGCGATATGAAAAAAATCCGCGATTTTGGTCTAAAATTTTTTTCGCTCAAAAATACTTCTAAACAATCCTAAAGGCATCAAATACTCACTTGTAAGGTATTTCAGAGTATTTGACACCATATTTTCAGGGGGTCATTTTTCACCACCTCTAGGAAATATCGTAAGGGAAATGAAAAGGGAAATATGAAAAAAAATCGCGATTTTGGTCCGAAATTTTTTTTGCTTAAAAATACTTCTAAAAAATCCCAAAGGGATCAAATAGTCATAAGTGAGGTATTTCAGAGTATTTGCAACCATATTTTTAGGGGGTAATTTTTCACCATCGGAAGGAAAAATCGTAAGGGTGCGATATGAAAAAAAACGCGATTTTGGTCCAAAATTTTTTTTGCTTGAAAATACTTCTAAACAAACCCAAAGGCATCAAATAGTAACTTGTAAGTTATTTCAGACTTTTTAAACAATTTTTTTGGGGGTCATTTTTCACCACCGGTAGGAAAAATCATAAGGGCACGATATGAAAAAAAACGCGATTTTGGTCCAAAATTTTTTTTGCTTAAAAATACTTCTAAACAATCCTAAAGGCATCAAATACTCACTTGTAAGGTATTTCAGAATATTTGACACCATATTTTAAGGGGGTCATTTTTCACCACCGGTAGGAAATATCGTAAGGGAAATGAAAAGGGAAATATGAAAAAAAATCGCGATTTTGGTCCAAAATTTTTTTTGCTTAAAAATACTTCTAAAAAATCCCAAAGGGATCAAATAGTCATAAGTGAGGTATTTCAGAGTATTTGAAACCATATTTTTAGGGGGTAATTTTTCACCATCGGAAGGAAAAATCGTAAGGGTGCGATATGAAAAAAAACGCGATTTTGGTCCAAAATTTTTTTTGCTTAAAAATACTTCTAAACAATCCAAAAGGCATCAAATAGTCACTTGTGAGGTTTTTCAGACTTTTTGAAACCATTTTTAACGGGGTCATTTTTCACCACCGGTATGAAAAATCGTAAGGGCGCGATATGAAAAAAAAACGCGATTTTGGTCTAAAATTTTTTTTGCTCAAAAATACTTCTAAACAATCCTAAAGGCATCAAATACTCACTTGTAAGGTATTTCAGAGTATTTGACACCATATTTTAAGGGTGTCATTTTTCACCACCGGTAGGAAAAATCGTAAGGGCGCGATATGAAAAAAACCGCGATTTTGGTCCAAAATTGTTTTTGCTTAAAAATACTTCTAAACAATCCCAAAGACATCAAATAGTCACTTGTGGGGTTTTTCAGACTTTTTGAAACCATTTTTAACGGGGTCATTTTTCACCACCGTATGGAAAAATCGTAAGGGCGCGATATTGAAAAAAACGCGATTTTGGTCCAAAATTTTTTTTGCTTAAAAATACTTCTAAACAATCCCAAAGGCATCAATTAGTCATAAGTGAGGTATTTAACACTTTTTGAAACCATTTGTAACGGGGTCATTTTTCACCACCGGTACGAAAAATCGTAAGGGCGCGATATGGAAAAAAACCGCGATTTTGGTCTAAAATTTTTTTTGCTCAAAAATACTTCTAAACAATCCTAAAGGCATCAAATACTCACTTGTAAGGTATTTCAGACTTTTTAAACACATTTTTTAGGGGGTCATTTTTCACCACCAGTAGGAAAAATCGTAAGGGCGCGATATGAAAAAAAATGTGATTTTGGTCCAAAATTTTTTTTGCTTAAAAATACTTCTAAACAATCCCAAAGGCATCAAATAGTAACTTGTAAGTTATTTCAGACTTTTTAAACAATTTTTTTGGGGGTCATTTTTCACCACCGGTAGGAAAAATCATAAGGGCACGATATGAAAAAAAACGCGATTTTGGTCCAAAATTTTTTTTGCTTAAAAATCCTTCTAAACAATCCAAAAGGCATCAAATAGTCACTTGTAAGCTATTTCAGAGTATTTGACACCATATTTTAAGGGTGTCATTTTTCACCACTGGTAGGAAAAATCGTAAGGTATGAAAAAAAATGCGATTTTGGTCCAAAACTTTTTTTGCTTAAAAATACTTCTAAACAATCCCAAAGGCATCAATTAGTAATAAGTGAGGTATTTCAGACTTTTTGAAACCATTTTTAACGGGGTCATTTTTCAACACCGGTAGGAAAAATCGTAAGGGCGCGATATGAAAAAAAAACGCGATTTTGGTCCAAAATTTTTTTTGCTTAAAAATACTTCTAAACAATCCCAAAGGCATCAAATAGTCACTTGTGAGGTATTTCAGACTTTTTAAACACATTTTTTAGGGGGTCATTTTTCACCACCAGTAGGAAAAATCGTAAGGGCGCGATATGAAAAAAAATGTGATTTTGGTCCAAATTTTTTTTTGCTTAAAAATACTTCTAAACAATCCCAAAGGCATCAAATAGTCACTTGTGAGGTATTTCAGACTTTTTAAACACCTTTTTTAGGGGGTCATTTTTCACCACCGGTAGGAAAAAGCGTAAGGGCGCGATATGAAAAAAAAACGCGATTTTGGTCCAAAATTTTTTTTGCTTAAAAATACTTCTAAACAATCCCAAAGGCATCAAATAGTCACTTGTGAGGTATTTCAGACTTTTTAAACACATTTTTTAGGGGGTCATTTTTCACCACCAGTAGGAAAAATCGTAAGGGCGCGATATGAAAAAAAATGTGATTTTGGTCCAAATTTTTTTTTGCTTAAAAATACTTCTAAACAATCCCAAAGGCATCAAATAGTTACTTGTGAGGTATTTCAGACTTTTTAAACACCTTTTTTAGGGGGTCATTTTTCACCACCGGTAGGAAAAATCGTAAGGGCGCGATATGAAAAAAAATGCGATTTTGGTCCAAAATTTTTTTTGCTTAAAAATACTTCTAAACAATCCCAAAGGCATCAAATAGTCACTTGTGAGGTATTTCAGACTTTTTAAATACATTTTTTAGGGGGTCATTTTTCACCACCGGTAGGAAAAATCGTAAGGGCGCGATATGAAAAAAAATTGCGATTTTGGTCCAAAATTTTTTTTGCTTAAAAATACTTCTAAACAATCCAAAAGGCATCAAATAGTCACTTGTAAGGTATTTCAGACTTTTTCAAACCATTTTTAACGGGGTCATTTTTCACCACCAGCAGGAAAAATCGTAAGGACGCGATATGAAAAAAAAACGCGATTTTGGTCCAAAATTTTTTTTGCTTTAAAATCCTTCTAAACAATCCAAAAGGCATCAAATAGTCACTTGTAAGGTATTTCAGAGTATTTGACACCATATTTTAAGGGGGTCATTTTTCACCAACGGTAGTAAAAATCGTAAGGGCGCGATATGAAAGAAAACGCGATTTTGGTCCAAAATTTTTTTTGCTTAAAAATACTTCTAAACAATCCAAAAGGCATCAAATAGTCACTTGTAAGCTATTTCAGAGTATTTGACACCATATTTTAAGGGGGTCATCTTTCACCACTGGTAGGAAAAATCATAAGGGCGCGAAATGAAAAAGAAAGGCGATTTTGGTCCAAATTTTTATTGCTTAAAAATACTTCTAAACAATCCCAAAGGCATCAAATAGTCACTTGTGAGGTATTTAAGAATTTTTGAAACCATTTTTAAATGGGTCATTTTTCACCACTGGTAGGAAAAATCGTAAGGGCGCGATATGAAAAAAAAACGCGATTTTTGTCCAACTTTTTTTGTTGCTTAAAAATACTTCTAAACAATCCAAAAGGCATCAAATAGTCATTTGTAAGCTATTTCAGAGAATTTGACACAATATTTTAAGGGGGTCATTTTTCACCACTGGTAGGAAAAATCGTAAGGGCGCGTTATGAAAAAAAACGTGATTTTGGTCCGAAATTTTTTTTACTTAAAAATACTTCTAAACAATCCAGAAGGCATCAAATAGTCACTTGTGAGGTATTTCAGACTTTTTGAAAACAATTTTAACGGGGTCATTTTTCACCACTGGTAGGAAAAATCGTAAGGATAGGATATGAAAAAAAACGCGATTTTGGTCCAAAATTTTTTTTGCTTTAAAATCCTTCTAAACATTCCAAAAGGCATCAGATAGTCACTTGTAAGGAATTTCATAGTATTTGACACCATATTTTAAAGGGGTCATTTTTCACCACCGGTAGGGAAAATCGTAAAAAATATGTAAAAAAACGCGATTGTGGTCAAAAAAAATTTTTTCTTAAAAATACTTTTAAACAATCCCAAAGCCATCAAATAGTCACTTGTAAGGTATTTAATAGTATTTGACACCATATTTTAAGGGGGTCATTTTTCACCAACAGTAGTAAAAATCGTGAAAAATATGAAAAAAAAACGCGATTTTGGTCCAAAATTTTTTTTGCTTAAAAATACTTCTAAACAATCCCAAAGGCATCAAATAGTCACTTGTGAGGTATTTCAGAATTTTTTAAACCATTTTTAACGGGGTCATTTTTCACCACTGGTAGGAAAAATCATAAGGGCGCGATATGAAAAAAAACACGATTTTGGTCCAAAATTTTTTTTGCTTAAAAATACTTCTAAAATATCCCAAAGGCCTCAATTAGTCATAAGTGAGGTATTTAAAACTTTTTGAAACCATTTTTAACGGGTTCCTTTTTCACCACCGGTAGGAAATATCGTAAGTGCGCGATATAAAAAAAAAACCCGATTTTGGTCTAAAATATTTCTTGCTTAAAAATACTTCTAAACAATCCTAAAGGCATCAAATAGTCACTTGTGAGGTATTTCAGACTTTTTGAAACCATTTTTAACGGGGTCATTTTTTACCACTGGTAGGAAAAATCGTAAGGGCGCGATACAAAAAAAAAAATGCGATTTTGGTCCTAAATTTTTTTTGCTTAAAAATACTTCTAAACAATCCCAAAGGCATTAAATAGTAACTTATAAGCTATTTCAGAGTATTTGACATCATATTTTTAGAGGGTCATTTTTCACCACTGGTAGGAAAAATCGTAAGGTATGAAAAAAAACGCGATTTTGGTCCAAATTTTTTTTTGCTTAAAAATACTTCTAAACAATCCCAAAGGCATCAAATAGTCACTTGTGAGGTATTTAAGACTTTTTGAAACTATTTTTTACAGGGTCATTTTTCACCACTGGTTGGAAAAATCGTAAGGGCGCGATATGAAAAAAAAACGCGATTTTGGTCCAAAATTTTTTTTGCTTAAAAATACTTCTAAACAATCCAAAAGGCATCAAATAGTCACTTGTGAGGTATTTAAGACTTTTTGAAACTATTTTTTACAGGGTCATTTTTCACCACTGGTTGGAAAAATCGTAAGGGCGCGATATGAAAAAAAAAACGCGATTTTGGTCCTAAATTTTTTTTGCTTAAAAATACTTCTAAACAATCCCAAAGGCATTAAATAGTAACTTGTAAGCTATTTCAGAGTATTTGACACCATATTTTAAGGGGGTCATTTTTCACCACCGGTAGGAAAATGGTAAAAAATATATAAAAAAAACGTGATTTTGGTACATAATTTTTTTTGCTTAAAAATACTTTTTAACAATCCCAAAGGCATCAAATAGTCACTTGTGAGGTATTTCAGACTTTTTAAACACATTTTTTAGGGGGTCATTTTTCACCACTGGTAGGAAAAATCGTAAGGGCGCGATATGAAAAAAAAACGCGATTTTGGTCCAAAATTTTTTTTGCTTAAAAATACTTCTAAACAATCCAAAAGGCATCAAATAGTCACTTGTGAGGTATTTCTGTCTTTTTCAAACCATTTTTAACGGGGTAATTTTTCACCACCAGCAGGAAAAATCGTAAGGACGCGATATGAAAAAAAACGCGATTTTGGTCCAAAATTTTTTTTGCTTAAAAATACTTCTAAACAATCCAAAAGGCATCAAATAGTCACTTATAAGCTATTTCAGAGTATTTGACACCATATTTAAAGGGGGTCATTTTTCACCACTGGTAGGAAAAATCGTAAGGGCGCGAAATGAAAAAAAAACGTGATTTTGGTCCAAATTTTTTTTTGCTTAAAAATACTTCTAAACAATCCCAAAGGCATCAAATAGTCACTTGTGAGGTATTTAAGACTTTTTGAAACTATTTTTTACAGGGTCATTTTTCACCACTGGTTGGAAAAATCGTAAGGGCGCGATATGAAAAAAAAACGCGATTTTGGTCCGAAATTTTTTTTTCTTAAAAATACTTCTAAACAATCCCAAAGGCATCAAATAGTCACTTGTAAGCTATTTCAGAGAATTTGACACCATATTTTAAGGGGGTAATTTTTCACAACTTGTAGGAAAAATCGTAAGGGCCCGATATGAAAAAAAAACGCGATTTTCGTCCAAATTTTTTTTTGCTTAAAAATACTTCTAAACAATCCCAATGGAATCAAATAGTCACTTGTGAGGTATTTCAGACTTTTTCAAGCCATTTTTAACGTGGTCATTTTTCACCACTGGTAGGAAAAATTGTAAGGGCGCGATATGAAAAAAAACGCGATTTTGGTCCAAAATTTTTTTTGCTTAAA
Organism: Sphaeramia orbicularis; assembly: GCF_902148855.1. NCBI lineage: Eukaryota > Metazoa > Chordata > Actinopteri > Kurtiformes > Apogonidae > Sphaeramia > Sphaeramia orbicularis. The sequence goes on from NC_043963.1 coordinate 32,419,551, forward strand.
AATACTTCTAAACAATCCAAAAGGCATCAAATAGTCACTTATAAGCTATTTCAGAGTATTTGACACCATATTTAAAGGGGGTAATTTTTCACAACTTGTAGGAAAAATCGTAAGGGCCCGATATGAAAAAAAAACGCGATTTTCGTCCAAATTTTTTTTTGCTTAAAAATACTTCTAAACAATCCCAATGGAATCAAATAGTCACTTGTGAGGTATTTCAGACTTTTTCAAGCCATTTTTAACGGGGTAATTTTTCACCACCAGCAGGAAAAATCGTAAGGACGCGATATGAAAAAAAACGCGATTTTGGTCCAAAATTTTTTTTGCTTAAAAATACTTCTAAACAATCCAAAAGGCATCAAATAGTCACTTATAAGCTATTTCAGAGTATTTGACACCATATTTAAAGGGGGTCATTTTTCACCACTGGTAGGAAAAATCGTAAGGGCACGAAATGAAAAAAAAAACGCGATTTTGGTCCAAATTTTTTTTTGCTTAAAAATACTTCTAAACAATCCCAAAGGCATCAAATAGTCACTTGTGAGGTATTTCAGACTTTTTCAAGCCATTTTTAACGGGGTAATTTTTCACCACCAGCAGGAAAAATCGTAAGGACGCGATATGAAAAAAAACGCGATTTTGGTCCAAAATTTTTTTTGCTTAAAAATACTTCTAAACAATCCAAAAGGCATCAAATAGTCACTTATAAGCTATTTCAGAGTATTTGACACCATATTTAAAGGGGGTCATTTTTCACCACTGGTAGGAAAAATCGTAAGGGCACGAAATGAAAAAAAAAACGCGATTTTGGTCCAAATTTTTTTTTGCTTAAAAATACTTCTAAACAATCCCAAAGGCATCAAATAGTCACTTGTGAGGTATTTAAGACTTTTTGAAACTATTTTTTACAGGGTCATTTTTCACCACTGGTTGGAAAAATCGTAAGGGCGCGATATGAAAAAAAACGCGATTTTGGTCCGAAATTTTTTTTTCTTAAAAATACTTCTAAACAATCCCAAAGGCATCAAATAATCACTTGTAAGCTATTTCAGAGAATTTGACACCATATTTTAAGGGGGTAATTTTTCACAACTTGTAGGAAAAATCGTTGGTCCAAAATTTTTTTTGCTTAAAAATACTTCTAAACAATCCAGAAGGCATCAAATAGTCACTTGTGAGGTATTTCAGACTTTTTCAAACCATTTTTAACGTGGTCATTTTTCACCACCAGTAGGAAAAATCATAAGGATGCGATATGAAAAATAACGCGATTTTGGTCCAAAATTTTTTTTGCTTAAAAATCCTTCTAAACAATCCAAACGGCATCAAATAGTCACTTGTAAGGTATTTCATAGTATTTGACACCATATTTTAAGGGGGTAATTTTTCACCACCAGTAGGGAAAATCGTAAAAAATAGGTAAAAAACGCGATTTTGGTCAAAAAATTTTTTTGCTTAAAAATACTTCTAAACAATCCCAAAGGCATCAAATAGTCACTTGTAAGGTATTTCAGAGTATTTGACACCATATTTAAAGGGGGTCATTTTTCACCAACAGTAGTAAAAATCGTAAGGGCACGATATGAAAAAAAACGCGATTTTGGTCCAAAATTTTTTTTACTTAAAAATACTTCTAAACAATTCCAAAGACATCAGATAGTGACTTGTGAGGTATTTCAGAATTTTTTAAACCATTTTTAACGGGGTCATTTTTCACCACTGGTAGGAAAAATCGTAAGGGCGCGATATGAAAAAAAAACACGATTTTGGTCCAAAATTTTTTTTGCTTAAAAATACTTCTAAAATATCCCAAAGGCATCAATTAGTCATAAGTGAGGTATTTAACACTTTTTGAAACCATTTTTAACGGGTTCATTTTTCACCACCGGTAGGAAAAATCGTAAGGGCGCGATATAAAAAAACCCCGCGATTTTGGTCTAAAATATTTCTTGCTTAAAAATACTTCTAAACAATCCCAAAGGCATCAAATAGTCACTTGTGAGGTATTTCAGACTTTTTGAAACCATTTTTAACGGGGTCATTTTTCACCACTGGTAGGAAAAATCGTAAGGGCGCGATATGAAAAAAAACGCGATTTTGTTCCAAAATTTTTTTTGCTTAAAAATACTTCTAAACAATCCCAAAGGCATCAAATAGTCACTTGTAAGCTATTTCAGAGTATTTGACACCATATTTTAAGGGGGTCATTTTTCACCACTGGTAGGAAATATCGTAAGGGCGCGATATAAAAAAAAAAAAACGCGATTTTGGTCTAAAATATTTCTCTCTTAAAAATACTTCTAAACAATCCCAAAGGCATCAAATAGTCACTTGTGAGGTATTTCAGACTTTTTGAAACAATTTTTAACGGGGTAATTTTTCACCACTGGTAGGAAAAATCGTAAGGGCGCGATATGAAAAAAAAACGCGATTTTGGTCCAAAATTTTTTTTGCTTAAAAATACTTCTAAACAATCCCAAAGGCATCAAATAGTCACTTGTGAGGTATTTCAGACTTTTTGAAACCACATTTAACTGGGTCATTTTTCACCACTGGTAGGAAAAATCGTAAGGGCGCGATATGAAAAAAAAATGAGATTTTTGTCCTAAATTTTTTTTGCTTAAAAATACTTCTAAACAATCCATCCAGCTCCATCATCTACTCAAAGTGACATAATGTTTGTCTGCCATCCATCAACCATCCAATGTAAACACATAACACACTTTAATCATGCAAAACCATGCAAGTCGGAGGAATTGAGTACACACTGCGATTCTGTGATCGATCCCAATTTCTCATCAAACCATGACCTGCTGATTTTGTAAAAATGGTGGTTTCTGAAACATCTACATTCATGAAATCACCTGTGAAATTAAATATTAATTCCCAAAATAACAAAATCTACATATGTGACATTTTACACGGTAATAATGTTCTGGTCTGTTTCCATTTGACTGAGGAAGAAAAATACTAAGACTGTGTTTAGAAAAGTGCTTTGTGAAAGAAAACAAAAGAGAAGGCATGCAGTAAATGCCTTGTTGTCCATTATATAGTATATTGTACTAAAATTTTTTTTCATGATATGTTTGACCTTAAATTGTCAGTTCAAGTAACTTGCAGATACAGGCAGCACATCAGTTTTATATATATATGTCTAGTGAGAGAGAGAGAGAGAGAGAGCTGAACAACCTAAATAATTTACATTTAACTCTAGTTGGACCTTTTAAAAGTAATCCTTAAATATCCTGTTTCAAGGTTTAAAATGTGGTGTAATAATTTCTGCAAATTCTTACGTGACTTCTTTCTTTTTCACAAGTCACTTCTCTTATATGAACCATTTTATGTCTGTAGCAAAAATACAGCTGTGTTCATGGAAACGGGATGGCTTTTTGGTTTCTCACAAACAATGTTGTGTTGATATTGTGTCAAGACCAAAGAGAGAGAAGAGCTACTCAAGTGTAGTGAAAAGGAAACATTTAGAATAAAAGGGTCATTTATCAAAAATGTCCCTCACAGTATAGCATCAGTGCTTCATAATGTTTATCTTAAATACTGCAAAGCTACAGTGTGGGCTCATTTCTTCTCTCAGATCTTGCTGCTTTTTTCATTTCCACTAAAAAAAAACACTCAGAGTATTTAGATTCACATAATTTATTTACTTTTCCAAAGAAAAAGTAACACAGTTTAAAAAAAAAACAAAAAAACAGAACAAAACAAACAGAATTTGTCTCACAGTATGAAATTCACAGATTTAAAACTGCATACATCTGTATTTATGCCCACAGCAGAATGTGGTGTCACGATAAAAAAAGCAAAGTGATCCATCTGTTGTTCACACTGTGTCCGTTGGTGCAAAGGAGCAAATTGTGCACAGTGTATTACTGTGAAGTACAAATATATTCAATGACATGGTAAAATATCACAAAAGTTTAGCAGAATTTATCCTCACAATAAAGTGTCCTCAATTTGTGAATCTGAGTTCGCACTTGTTAGTTCCAAAAATGTTTAGTTTATGTATGCTCCTAGATTTTCAATGGTCATCTTAATCACATGTTGTGTAGATTTGATTAAATTCATTACTGTCTGTTATGCCATCTCTACTATTAAACAAACTAGAGCCCATTTAGGATCCAGTCACTCTCTATTGGCTCACGACAAGAATTCAGATACATGACAGTTTAATTTATCCTCCAAACACATGAAAATACTGGGAAATGGTACTTTATGTTGAGAATACAATGCTCAGGAGAGTCCATGTGCAGGTGTAGCTTTTCTGAAGTTCATTCAGAGGCACTGGTTATCACAGAAAAGTGACCTAAACACATTAAGCTCAGTTTTTTATTTCTCAGCGGGGCCAATTCAGGCAAAAGTAAATTCATGAACCAACATGGATATTCTCTGAGATTCAACAGTTTAACAACAAGCATTGCTCTACTACTTCAGTGACTTTTCTCACAAAATTATGACTGTAATCACAGGAAACATCCGTACTTTGTTGACTTTAATCTCAGAAAACAGGCTTCTCTACCTGCTCATAAAAAGATGGTTTACATACAGTACTGTGCAGAAGTCCTAGGCCAACATTCGGTTTGTTTTTCAGTAAAGTTATAAAATGACCATACATACATTTCTCAGGGCTAGGGTTAGGGTAAGTATCAGGGGAAAAATGGCTTCTAACCAACCAAAGGGGTTGTATTTAGTGGGATCTCCCTTTGCACTTTATGTGTATTTAACCCTTTTGTTCAGACAATATGAGATTTATTGCATATTTTGATGTTTTATTTAACATGTCAGATGTTTCTAACTGCTTGTGCTGTTCTTGTCATGGGGTCAGGGGTCACACTAAGAGTGACTTTAACCTTTAGAATCCATTTAGTTCAGTTTTTCTTGTGTCTTTGAAGACTGTGCATGTATTCCCTGTATTTTCTTGTTGTATCTGAAGAAAAGAGAATGAGAAAAGAAAAGTATGCTCATTTCAGCACTGCATAAACAACAAACCTAGAGGTGGCCTAAGAATGCACTCCACTGTATATTAACCCTAATATGACCATTTTCCATCACTATAATATTTTCATCATTCATTCATCTTATGTCAGCATCTCCATCTGTTCATCTCTGTCTTGTTCACCTCAGTCTGTCTCAGGTCTCAGCTGCTCCAGGTCATCCTCAGAGCTACAGCCACTGTGCTGCAAGCCCCGGGAGAAAATCTTGCGACGTGACTGGGCGCTTAGGTCCAGTATGTCGAAGGAATCAGAGGAGAAGAGGCTGTCTTCGCTCACAACACTGGAAGGGCGGCTGTGGCTGTGGCTCCGGCCACCCTCGCTAACTCCTGTAGCTTGAAGGAGGTGCTGCAGAGTATCAGGGAATATTGTAGGCGCTGAAGGGAACGATGAATGGTGGTCATCGGGAAGATCCAGACTGCGAGAGAACTTGCCATTACGTTTAAGAATTCCTTTTCTTCTTCTAACTGCCTCTGTTCGCATGGTGGGGCTATCTTCTGACGCAGGGAGGGAAGAGACCTGTTTGTAGGAGCGAAAATCACCTGCATCACTTTCTTTTAAACCTGCTCCAGAGCCTCTTCTCTCTGAAGAAGAGCTATAATCTGACTCGCCTCCATACAGGTTCTTTAGGATCCCCTTCTTGGGCATTTTCGACGAGGGCTGACTGAATGTGGAGGGTGGGGGTAAACTAGTGGACAAGATGTCAGCATGTGCATGTGTCCGATAAGGGTGGGGGTTTGAAGGCTGAGATGGGGTGTTTTCTATAGAAGGATTATGAAAGACTGAATCAAAACTCCTCTGAGGTTTCAGAATACCCTTTGGTTTTTTCCTTTCAATAGTGGAAGTTGAGGATGCTGCAGAGGAGGAAGTAGCTGCTGCACAAACACCTCCACAAGCTCCTAGTGTAGTCTGGGGAATTGCATTCTCCTTGCGTGACTTCCTGAGGCTTGAAATTCCTCCACGTATCCTTCCTCCTCCTCCTCCTCCTCCTCCTCCACGCTCCCCCTTCAGGGGTAAGCTGAAGTAAAATGGATGTGGAGAAAGCTGAGGTGGACAAGAGGACTCAGATGAGGTGCACTCTAGGTCAACCACCATGTTGCTTGCAGCAGCGACCCGATTCTGCCAGTCGATGTAGCGAGCCAGCAGTGGAGAGGGGCAGTCTTGGTGTGGAGATGAAGGACAGTCACACACACTCTCCTCATAACCCCAGTTCACCCACCAGTGGCTGGCCACATCCTCAATTGTGGCTCGCTCTTCCACACGTACTGCCAGCAACCAGTCGATAAGAGCACAGGCGTCTGGAGGGAACACAAGAACAGTTATTTATAGCAGACGAAAAAAATGACAAACATGCACTAAGTAGTCTCATTTGAAACTGGACCAAGGTCAAATGTCCACTCTACTTCTCATTCCCCACTATTCACAAATCAAGACCTATGCTTTTTTCTGTTTGTTTCCAGTTGGTGCCACTTGTTTCCTTACCCAAAGACATTTATGCCACATTTCCACTATGTGGTACCGGCTCAACTTGACTCGACTTGGCTCGGCCTTTTTGCGTTTCCATTATGAAAAAGGACCTGGAATCTGACATCCGGTACTAGTTTTTTGGTATCACCTCTGCCGAGGTTCCAAGAGATACTAAACCATGATGTATATAACACTGCAGACCACTGATTGGTCAGACAGTTTTCTCTATGACCCGCCGTTTTACAAAAAACAGATGCAGAAGTTGACAGTAAATATAGCGGTACATTAATCTACATGATAACAGCCCAAGCCTACACCATGGTCGGTCGAGGAGATTCAGTCTTTGGGTGGCCAACGTAAAAATTCAAATGAGACAACACACAACGAGCGAGTTTATCAGCAACTCTCTGAGCAGATGACATGGAGATAACGTGCCGCATTGCTACGACGTCCAGGTACTGTAAAGTCAGTAGTATCCTGTAATGGAAACGGTCTCCAGGAATACCGAGTTGAGCCGAGCCGAGCTGAGTCGAGGTGATTTCACGTAGTGAAAACGCGGCATTAGACTAAAGATGCAAGATGCCCATCTTTACAACTTTGGGATCTTCAAAGGAAGACCAGAGTCTGGTATGTCTAAATGAAGTCCTCTGGGAGGAGTTCCTGGAATTAGCAACTATTCAGTTCCATGACAATCAGATGACCTCTTGGCTAGCAAATTATGGTACCCTGATAAGACCTGGCATTAACAAAATTGTCATTTGGTGACACAAGTGACAGCTTGAGGTGTTCCAGTGGGTGACACCCATTGGCAGCTCTACAGTGTGATTTCTGAAATCTGCAGCTTTAATTTCATGGATGAACAGGTATTACAGAGGTTTACCTGAGGGAGGGTTTGGTCGGCGGTAGCGACCTTGGACGATCTGTTCTGTGAGTATTTTGTGACTTGCTCCATCAAATGGCATGCTGCTGTACACCAGGGCGTACAGCAACACTCCCAGTGCCCAACAGTCAACCTAACACAAAAATACACATTTCAGTGAACGTACTGCATGGGTGCAGTGCATATAAATATATAGAATATACAGGTTTCTGAAGTCTAACATCTGTGAAGGTACGATAAAGAGGCAGATCAGGAGTTGTTGGAGACAGAAATATTCCTGTGTGTGCACTATATTCAAAGCAACATCGATTAAATGCATTACCAGCCTTAGGGGCCAGAAAATCAATACATTCTCATTTGAAAAGTCAATAAAAGCAAAAAGACTGATAATAGCAAGAGGTGTCATCTTAGCTGTTAACTGTTTAGCCCATTTTAAATATTACAACATATATCAAGAGTGAATCAGTCATAATTACACACCGTGATGCAGCCTCATGTTAGATACATGACAATTAGAAAGTGTTTCTTATTAGTGGTCCCACCTCTGGGCCTTGGTAGGGCAGTCCTTTCACTATCTCTGGGGAGGCGTAAAGTGGACTTCCACAGTAGGTCTGTAGCAGAGAGCCCCTTCGGAAATGATTGGAGAGGCCAAAGTCAGCGAGCTGCAAAACAAGAAAAGGAGAGAACGTATGTTTTAAAAGAGCAATATTGAGTATCTATGTGATCATTTATTTTTCAGCAAAGTGCACAATGGTTTAATTTGAGACAGTGAGTCTAATCATCAGTGGTGCAAGACGTGTTTAAATACTATATTTAAGTAAAAATGCTGTTGTTATTTCACAAAGTAAAAGTTCTCCATTCAAAGCATTACTTATGTATATGTGTATGAGTCTGAAAAGCAAAAGTAACAACATTTTTCTTCTATAGATATTCACAACTGACCTCATTTCATCTGCTTTCTATGCCCTTAGGTAGTTTAATATACACCAATGCATCATATTTTGTAAGCTCATATGTTTGGAGAGTTGCTGTTTATAGTTTTGTGAAATTTCCCAGTTAACCCAAGGGTGTTTTTAAGAGTATTTACATTTATATTGAGTCATTCTGTTTTTCAGGGACATTCACAATCATTTGGAGATGGGTCGTTTTCACTGTTACAGAACCTACTTAAGTAGTTACATTCCATCACTTCTAATCAGAAATAACATGATTCCCTCTAAATGTCAGATCTCACTCCTGGCCTTCTCCGAAACAATACACAATTACTACAATCACTAATAGGTTGGTTCATAAACTCAGTGCACTCATTCACTTTAACACTAATACTCCTCAAGCTCATGCAATGCAGATTCCTTTCTCAGCAACTATACACTGCAAACCTTTCCCAATGTGGTAAGCACAATAATTCAGAGGAGTTCCTTTTAACTGAGCCTTAAATAGGTATGCTGAGCTTTTGCCAGTGGAAGTGTGAGGGAGCAAAGAGAAGAGGGCCAAAAACATCAGGCTGTCTGAGCTCACGTAACGGAACAATCACTCACTCAAGGCTGTGAGCGCCATATGCAGACAGACAAGGGCCCCTATCTAACAGAAGAGATTATTAACATGTGCACTCGCGCACTATCAGGTGTTAAAAATACTCAACATGACAGCTTTGTTTCCGTGGAATAGGACTACAGGGAAACAGAGACCTCACAGAGGGAAGATGGCATTGTGTATACAATACAGTTCAGAGTTTATACTGTATTATACGCACAGTGACAGTAATGATGTGTAGACTGAGCATGTGCAGAGATGTGGGTTTACACAGTTCTGCTTTCTGCAAGCTACTGTGTGTTTATGTGTGTGTTGTGGTGTAAATTGTCTGTCAGATGTATATTTGTGTGAAGGTCCTGTACTGTCACACGTCCAGTTCTTTCTTGTGAATATCCATATGACTCCAGAACACGTGCCTGGGATTTACATGCCCTGGAAATCCTGCTGGAGTGAATGCCTTCAGCTTCTTTTTGAAATTTTTGAGATAATATGTTAAATGAAAGAAATAAGTCAAAGGAGCCAAATCTATGTGTGTATTGTGTATTTTCATTTCTAATCAGTTTTACTCATTGTGTCTTTTTAACTTTTAATCTTTATTTGCTTTTTATTACGCTATTTCTGGCTCCTGTGAAACACTTTGTGAGTTTTGTACGCCAAAAGCAATATGTATGTAATAGAAACAATTACATGCACATGTTTTTTCAGGTCAACTAGCAAATTCAAGTATTCAAAGTGTTCACTGTTGTTTTAGTTCAGGTCTGCAGTTTTCCAACACTTGCGAGTAACACTAGCCCGCTCTACTGTGAACTATCTGCACATCTGTCATAAATGCTAAAAACTACCTGCTTATTTTAAAACCCTTACTAAGAGAATTCAGTTAAAAATAGTTATTTAGCAAATGAATCAAACACTTCCAGCAAAACATGTCACAGACTGAGCGCCTCTATGGAATGAGTCTCAATAGTTTACCTTACATGTCTCTGCTCATGGGATTCTTAGCAGCTATTGTCCAGATATAACACATGCATGCATTACACAAAGCCTTGGTCATTTCCTGCAGTGGATGCTGTGAAATGCCACTGTGGTGAACCTGAGGTTTGAATGAATGAATGGCTGGTGAGAGGTCTGCATGCTGTGTTTTCTTTTGACGGACGAAGTGTACTTATATTAAGATTGGCGCGATTGCCACTGGATTCCCTACATTCCCCTTGGCCGTGCACAGCTCACGTATAAGGAACTGAATACCCTAATAAGGCAAAAAATGACGCCTGGGTTGTTTTTTTTTATGAGCTGGCACCATGTTTGTGCTGGTTATGTGTACATGGCTTAACAACACATTAATAACCATCATCCAATGTACTGGATGTTCTGAATGTACACATTCTTTGCTTTGAGTTTTGGAACTGACAAGGCAAAGATAATACACTAGAGACAGCACTATCTGAAGGACTTGAATCAAGACTGTTTGCTGTCTGGAAAAAGATTACTTCCTTAATTCGGTTATAAAAATGTTTCCAAAAACACCATGTAATCAGAGGTATTTGGATAAAGCACTTTAATCATCCATGATGTATTGCAATCTCAGGCTAATAACCCTTCATCAGAGGAGCTTTTCCATTTTTAGAAGATTTTGTTTTCCTTGGAAGGAATTTCATCATTAATTTCCAAATGATATAAAGACACTGTTTGCACATGTTTTAGCATTCTTACCTTTACATTCAGATCTTGATCTAAAAGGATGTTTTCCAGCTTGAGGTCTCGATGAACAACACCGTTCTACAAAAGAGAAGAGACATATGAGTTCTAATGCTGCTTCTCTCTTACGTCTCAAACTAGGACTATAGAGTCTGAAGTTTACAGTGTAAACTCAGCCTGTGGTGCACAGTGCATTTGTCTTTCATTTATTATTCTATAAACATGAACATTCCACTCAAACCTTGTGTTGTGGGTTCATGTGTCTAACATTTGAGAACTTCAAGAAAGTCTCTCAGGCATGTGGAAGTGCTTTGTTTGTGTTAATTCATCTGATGAGATGTGATTTGATCCTGTGAGGGTATTAGGTACTTGGGTGGATGAGTCAGAGTACACTACAGATCCAGTGGGATAGAAAAGTTTGTTGGAGGATCATTACTTCATGAGGTGTATCCCTGATACTAAGTATGTAGTAATTTATAAGAAGAGACAATGCTGCTATAGATAACAGAGGCCACCCAGGAAGCTGTGTGACACAGGGAAACTTTTAACATTGCTGCCAGTTTCTCTTAAAGTCACTGGCTCATGAGCTAGAATGGCCTCCTTTCTTTCACTAATTGCATCCTCTATAGAGCACTTAAGAAGAGGAAATGACCCATGACCTCAGAAAATGTTTTTGCACAGTACAGTGCACCAATGTATGTCTGTGTGTTTAGTCAAGCAAGGACAGAGAGAGAGAGAAAAGAGTGGTTATTACTCTCTCTTTATCTGTGAGACTACCCTGAACCTATTTAGAGGGGAAAAGGCAGCAAATGACTCAAATGAATTATTTTCTTTCTTCTCTTGAAGCCTCAATAATCCATCCATGTGCCCTGCATACCTCGCAGGCACATTCAATAATTCATTGGTGCCAGAACATTCACATCTATTTTGGGATTATAGAGACCATGACAAGCCTAAAATCTACCTGCACGGCTTCTACAAAGATACAGGGAGTGCATTTAATTCACAGTATTCATGAAAAGACCACACAGACAATATAAAAACTATAGAAAAACAAACATGTTATCTTGAAGCTCAGTGGAAAGACAATGTTCCGAGAAAGGGCACCAATGTGAATAACATGATAAATGCATCAATAAAAAGATTTGCAACTATGAACAGTAATTTGTGCACAATTGGTGGTAATAAAAATATGTTTGTATTCTCATCCACATAATACCTCAGTCCAAACACATGTGAAACATGCATTAACTGTTCTGATTTTACCTGTGACCTCACATATCTAATGGTTTTCAGTATCTTTTTTTTTTCCTAAAAGTTCTTGTGTATGTAAATGTCTACAGTTTATGTCTGCAGTTCTTTTTCATGTTTTTAAAGCAGTATGTGTGCACAGATTGACTGATACCAATGCATCTGTTTATGTTTCAAGATTCTTTCCATGTTGTATTTAAGTGCTGGTGGAAAATTGGGATATTTTTGAGTGGATTCATGTGTAATATGTAAAAGGGAAAGATATTTTTTATAGACGAAATTAGAGTAGAAATGATTAATGAGCTACAACTGTGACTATTTTCTCAATTGCACTGTAATATACTCCTGTTTTAAAAGGATTGAGGTATTTTCTTTAATAATTCCTGCTCTGGCACTGATGTTAAATTTATGTACACAGAAACAAAGAAACAGAAAAGACTCTGTGTCTTTGCCAGAGCTTAAAGCAGTTTGGAAGGAAGCAGAATGTTTGTTAAATGTGTCAGTGTGTGACTGTAAATAACAATCAAGGCTTAATGCGCTCTTAACCCACAGAGATCTGAAAACTCGAGTCAAGTTTTCCTGCAGTATTAGGATTAGGATTTAGTGGACTTAGTGGTACTGTATTTTCTTGTGCACTGCTGTGTGCAATTCAGCACGTGCCGTCTGCTCTAGAGTTTATACCGAGGTCCTGTGATGACTATACAGTGTAAAATATGTGACTGTATAGTGTGTATATGTGTGTATAGACCTTGTGGCAGTAGTGAACAGCAGATGTGATTTGTCTGAAGATGCTTCTGGCTTCTGTTTCTGGCAGTCTCTGCCTCTCCTGGATGTAATCGTACAGCTCTCCTCTGCTGGCGTACTCCATCACTATCACAATCTTGTCCCGACTCTCAAACACTGCACAGGAAACATTTACAGTAAAGAACCATGTTCATATTGGACCTCAGCAGTAAAAGAGACAATAAAGTCGCTGGCTGTTCTACATGCATGGAAATTGCACTTAAAAATGTTATAAATAATTAAGTGTTTGGGAGCCTGATGAATGTGGATCAATAACTACTGTACATTCTGAACAACAGACTCTTTGCATTGACTTTAGTGTTTTTTTTATTTCATTAGAAAGTATTGTTGGGAAATTCTGTAGATTTGAACTCATATACACTTGTTTTGCATTTGCTCTATTGCAGGGGTGTCAAACTCATTTTAGGTCAGGGGTCACATATAGCCCAATTTGATCTCAAATGGGCTGGACCAGTAAAATAACATAACAAGTGGTGCCAGGCACAACAAACCCCGCCCCTTGCACGTATTGTAGCTAATTTTGGCATTGATCCAGTTGATGTCATGTCTATGCATGTGGTGATGTCAGCATATTAATTGCCTCTAAATATGTGTCAGGCTTGAAGTAAATTGAAACAAAATTATTGTTTTTAGAGACATTTTAAATTTCATAAGTAAATGGGAGAAAAAAAAAAAGATTTAAAAAAATTCACTAAAAATTTGAACTTTGACCTACTTTTCCCAAAATGTAACTACATCTATTCTGGGTCACCTGGCAATCTATAAACCCGATTTGGTATGAATTCAACCAATAGTTTTGCTGCTACAGACATTTGAAATTTCACCCATTATAAGAAATGGGAAAAAAAAAGATTTTAAAAATTCATTAAAAATGTAAAGTTTGACCTACTGTTCCCAAAATGTAATCAGATCTATTCTGGGTCACTGGCAATTTATAAACCCAATTTGGGATGAATTCAACCAATAGTTTGCTACTAGAGTGTTACTACTGCTAGAAACAAAGAAACGAAGAAAGTAACAAACAAATCGAACCAAAAACAATACCCCTTGCCTCCCCTTTGGGGGGGGGGGGCAGGGTAATAACCTATATATAATGGGAGCTCTAACTTTTTTTCTTTGTTTTAGTGCAAAAAAAGTAATTTTTTTTATTTAAATGTCCACATTTATAACTATCCTATCACAAAAAAAATGTGAGAAACCTGAAAATTCTTTAAAAATAAGTACAATTTTAACAATAATATGCCTCAGCTTGTTTATACATCTGCATTACAGATCACAGTGGATCTACAAAGACACAAAACATTTAGTAATAGTTGTTAAACATTTAGTAAATGTTGTTAAAATTTTGGATTGCATTGGATTGTTAATATCTTCAGTGTCATTTTTGCACATTTTGCAAATTCATCCCATGGTCCTGATTTGTGTCTTTGGTGGGCTGGTTTTGGCCTGCAGGCCGTATGTTGGACACCCCAGCTTTACAGGTTGGATGGCTACAGTTAAATAAAGTCAATACAAAAAGCATCTTTTAGGTGTCTTTATTTCAAGTTTCAGTCCTACATATATGAACTGTCATTTAGACTTGCAAAACATGTGTTTAGAATCCAAATGCAAATGAGGTAAAAAAAAATAGTACAACTATACCACTAACTTCTTTTAATAGTGTTCTTAAGTCACACTGGCATAGGATCATATAACTATTCACCAGTCACAGCAGCAGTGTCATGTTGGTTTGTTTCCTCTGGAGCATAGGGTTCAAAGAGCTGTGTGCTAAAGAGACTATGTCATGTTTTTCAGTGATATCTGGGCCTTTGCGTGCGTGTGCCGGTAATCTTACCCTCGTGGAAGCGTATGATGTTAGAGTGCCGGAGGGAGGAGGTGATCTCAATCTCTCTCTGGATGTGAATTCTGTCCAGGTCGTCAGTGATGCGCTCCTTGCGGATTGACTTGATGGCCACCTGGGAAACAGATGTATGATTCAATAAAGTACATTTCATGCAGTACACATTCTGTATATTGATCCTTTCACATGAAAAGTGAGAAGAGATTTGTTCACACTGATTAAGATCAACTGGACTAAATGTGTCCAAGTGACAGATGGTGGGACGGATTGGAGGTTCTTTCTCATGCACAAGTGATCAAGTATGTTAATTACTTTTTAAAAGAGTAACATAAAAAAGTAGGGAACCATTTTTCTTCTACATCTATGGGTTTTTTTTATCGTATTGTTCCCCTGTACTGTTTCTTGATACTTTTTTTAACATATATATTTTTATTTACCTTGTTTTTCTGGATCTGCTCCAAAATATTATGCGTTCATTTGCCCCATGACCTATATTTCTGCTTCTATACTTGTATAAACACATGTGTGGTGCTTCAGTTACCTTTTTTTCTTCTTTTTTTTTAAATAAAAACACTAGCTTATGTAAACAGTTCTTATGACTTCAGGCTAACCTGTGCAGCTCCTATTGTTTATGTCACAGAGCAAACTCAGATTCACCTTTGATGAAGGTTCTGTGAAGCCGGCCCTGAAGCTGTGAAGCTCATTTTCATTTCACTTTCTTCACAATTACTCAGTCATCCAAAAAGGGATAAACACTGATATTTACCAAAAGAATTCTTGCATCACTTGTGCAGACATGCAGGTAAACAAACACATTCGTACATACTGTTGATATACAAATACACACATATTACACACATATACACAAATAAGGTCTCTTGGTATTAGAGGTGATTATGTGGGTTTTAAAGGCTGGATGGTGAGAGCAGGTCTCCTGTGATCTGAGCACACTCAGACGCAGACAGTTGACAGCTGCACCGTTCACACTCTGCTGCTTTAATCCCACGCACTTACTGTACCCCAGTGTAACCCCCATTCACACAACACGCACATAGTCCACAGACACCCCAACATGAACTCATTAAATAGATAGAGACTGTCACCAAAATGGACCTTAACAACACAAGACAAGCAGAAAAAAAACATCAGGATGTGTATTTGTTAAAATGCTAAATTAAAATCTGCGGTTTATGACAAAAGATTAAACGCGAAAATATGTGTTATCATGATTTGGAGGGGCTTCTCTGTACTTCAAGTCTTTTTTGTGACATAGCAGTTGTAAAAGTCTGCCAGCCCTGAGTGTCCCTACGGGTGAACAGGCTTGTCCCCAGAGTCACAACTCAGCATTCTCAGCTGGTGGAAAAACATCCACGAGACACTGGGAGACGCAATTCACACGCTCCATCAACCACAATCCTTATGTAACATAAAAAGCAAACTCCAGGGAGCTCCCATGATTGGCCTGACCTTCACTGAAGAATGGTGGTTGAGTCTGTAATTTGGTAGAATTTCTGGAATTAACCTTTTCTAAAACACATGAGAATATTTCTTACATCAGCAGATGGATGTTGCAGCTGTGTCTGTCCAGAGGTCCTTAGTGTTGAGTCAGAGATTAGGCTACATGTACTTAATGTGTGTCATCTGAATGGCACATATCTAGGTTTGAGGAGCTATTAACGCATGCTTATGAATCTTTTCTGACCCAAATAATGTTTTGGCTTGGGAAACTGTGTCAGGAAGGGAAGATGAGAAATATAATAGATGCTGCTAGAATCGGGATGAGGAAAATAACAGGTCAATGTGGACAAAAAATCATATCTTCGCATATTTATTCTGAATTATGACTTATAGTCGTGGAAAAAATTATAAGACCACCCTTGTTTTCTTCAATTTCTTGTTCATTTTAATGCCTGGTAAATTTGTTTGGACAAATATAATGATAACAACAAAAATAGCTCATAAGAGTTTAATTTCAGACCTGATATATATCCATTTCTCCATGTTTTCTTGATAATAACCAAAATCACTTCAGTTCTTTCATCAATAGCTATGGCATTGTACTGACAAAAACAGTGCTTTTAGGCATTCCGTGCTTTCTTCTCTGTCTGTTTTAGTCACATGATACACATAGGAGTTAGCACTTGATTGCATAACCATTGTTTTTGGTGACTTTTGATGGTCTAATAATTTTTTTCAGCGACTGTATGCTTATTGTTATATTCAGAAATGGGTTAAATTTTCATTACGATAACACAAAACCACTGATTTTACAGTGGCAGTGAAACATATTACACAAGATCCTGTCAGTTCAAGTGTATAACTGAACATGTATAGTGGTAACAGACTAAAGAATCACTAACATTATTGCTTTAGTGTAAATGACCCGTGATGCAGCACTCTATGTAAAACACAGTATTTACGCTGGTATTTGGGCCATCAAAAAGAATGTGTGTTTGTTAAGGGGAGGGAGCAATAGGCGAGAACGAGGAAAGCAAAACACCAAAGTGAGTCTGATGCAGCTGTGACTACCTTCAATATATCCCCAGCTTGTCCAGTGACAGGAACAGAAAAGGACAAAATGCATGACAGTTTGCAGCTCCCTTGTCTTTTACTGTCTCACTAAACTCTGATATGTCCCTGGACTCACATCAGATGATTATTTTGTAATATTTTGTGAGATCTAGAGGTGAAGTTGTACACAGGAATCAATAATACCCCCCTCAAGATCCCATATGCTGGCTACAAAAAAATGCAAAATCCCTCAGTACAGCCAGTATGTTCTTTGTGTGTGCTGGGATTTTCAGTTAAGGGGATAATAACAGTATGGGAAATACACTTTAATGTTGCATTCTACCCACTATAAATGAGAGGATGTGTATTTTCAGGTGCTGGAGGAACATGGTGATACAACATGACTGACTCTACGGAGATAATCTGCTTCTTCTGAAAATACTATAAGGCAATAGAAACACAATGACTCTAATTATTGAATATTACATGCCATTTCTGCTATTAGATCCTCCTAATCCACCTAAATCTTACATACTGGACTTTTAAGGCTAGTGCAGCAGAGCATAGAGTGGAAAGACACACACTGAGCATTGTTCAGCCTCCGGGCCACTAAGAGCATTTATAGGCAGCACGTGCATGAGAAGTAAGTGTGGAAGTGTATGTATGTGTGTGTGCGTGATCTCAGTCTTGTGAACGCAGATATGCTGGAAATGCAACATGTAATGTCACGAAGTGCGACCGTTAAAGTATCCCTCTAACTGACAAAGTCTCATTGTTCAACCAAAGAATGTGCTGCATGTGAGATATCAGCCTAAAATGCCACACTGTAACTGGATGCACGGGAAACATAAGAATGCGTGTGAAAGTCACGCAGATGTAATCTTGTATTCTTCAACGTTTAAAGAGGAACACACCATACCTGATGTAATTGTAGAGTCAATAACCATAAAAAGCACTGGGATCCATTGTGTTGTACACAGCTGTTTCATTAGGTCATTCTTTTTTAATGAGTCAATACGTTCTTGTTTGTTTTCCTCCTCTTCCTCAATTTTATTGCCCTGACTTCTTGACAAAAAAATGTCTTTCAACAAAAAAGTCTTCGCAGGTGTTTTGTTACAATACATGTGCAGATTGGTGGCCGTGATTTTGTGTTTTATTTTTATTTGCATGAATTAGCAGTGTGGTTTGTTGAAAATTCATATTGTAATGATAATCGACTGTGATTTGAGTCTTTTTTGTTTGGTTATTTAAGGAAAAGCACAGATTTCTAATGGTTTTGAAATGTGTATTTTTTTTCCTATTTCAAACAAACCAACTTCACATATAAAAGTTAAAATATTGACTCTGTCCCACTGTCTTGTGCCAATCTGTCACTTTGTTGCATCCTGTCCCTGTGCACTTTTGTCTATATGAGCCCCCCCCCTCTATGTATATGTATACTAGCAAGGAATGGATGACAATATGAGTGTAAAACTTGAGATTGTTACTTGTTACCTGTTAAGCACAAACTGTAATTAAACATAAAGTTGTCCTCCGAAGAGGTGTGGTGGTGGTGGGTTTAAAACAAATTAAATAAAAAAATAAAATTAAAAAAATATTGACTTTAACTCATAAAGACCCACTTTTGTTACTTTTGTGTCAGTTCCCAAACTAATTTTTCACTCTGTTTACCTTTTCTGAAGTGATTTATCACCATTTATTGTAAAATTATCCTCTGTATTTTGCATTTTTTTCAGTGAAAATAAGGTATTTTCCCCAAATTTAATTCACTGATCATGTAGAAGCTCAGATTGAAGTTGGTGGTTATTATATCAGAAACAGAGAAAACTGAAGAAAAACTGACTTTTCAGTAAAGTATATCATTAACTGAACGTAAAAACAAGTGTCTCCATCCACTGTCATTTATCAAACTAAGTGGGTTGTACTGGTGAAGAAGATGACAGTGTTTCAACGTTCACTACGAAGCCACTGAACGTCCCCATGGGTCATATCTGGTGACCATGAAAAGATAAACTGCATTTTACACCAATTATTTACATGTGTTGATAGGATTAGTGGATCAACAGGTATTAAACATTTTAATCAGTAGATGCTTTTGGTTGCTGGAGATTGTTTAGGTCTTCATGGGTTTATTTTACATAGTTTACATTGTACAACCCTGCTTTTAAATCTAAAATTCAACCATACACACACTAAAGCCTTTCGTAATTCTAGGATCACACAGGCTGGCATTGTCATACTTTTCATTACACTGACTTCCATTCATTTCCTGGAGACTTATTCTAACCACAAAAAGCCTAACCCTAACTTTAAAACAACTCTTAACCCCCAAATTGAATGTTTTTACATTATTTTACAGGAAAACATGCATTTTGTCACCATAAGGAAGCCAAATCCCCTCAAGTGACTGCATGGGAACAGATTTATATCCCCATAGCGTAATAAATACCCTGACCACACATGCTCTCCAAGAGCTTGAGCATCACTGAAGATCCCTTGTGCATCTGTGAAAGATTTAACAGCAGGATTACATGAGCTTCTTACCAAATGGACCCTTGATCTCACTACACATGCATACAAAACCACAGAAACCTTTCCTTAACCTCTCCCTCTCAGCAACCAGGCATGTAAAACATTTTGAAAATGAGTGAAAGGAGATGGAAAAATACATAAATTCAGTTGACTGTTTCAGCACTGACGACCAAAGCTACACATGCACTTAAAAGACTATTTCCCCAATTTAAGCTCCTTTAAAGACAAACTTGAAACCAATGCATGTCCAGTTATCCATTTGGTAATCACCAATTTACTGATTACTAAACATTCAACAGCTAATAGCAACACCTAAAGTGGATCAGTCACATCAGATTAGTGATTCTTGAGTCTAACTAAGCTGTTTTCATTACCTCTTTCCTTGCATTTAACCCCAAATATCTGTAATGTTCACCTAATGCAGCGACACTTACAGTCACAGTCCAATCTCATGTTAGTATTTGATCTCAAGTCACTCATTTTCTCTCCTCCTCCCTTTTTTTTAATAACTTCTCTGAAACCATCTCCTCCTCTCCACCCTCAAACAACAGCCCCCTGGTCTTGTTTCCAAAAATAATGTCCGTTTTGTTTCAAAGAATCCTTGGTATGTGCTGGCTATTGGCTCCAGGAATCCAGCATTTTTCCCTTGTCCGTCCAAACCCACTCACCCTGCAGAAAGTCTCACACACGCACATAAATACTCACACCACATAGCTGATTCTGTCTGCTCCCCTCTCTCGTTCATCAATCTCCACCTGACGTCTCTCTCAATCCCTCACTTTCCCTTTTCTCTCATATAGTTGCAGGTCTATGAGTTCTAGGGAAAGCAGCACTAAAACTGTGTCAGTCTTACTTCCACAATCTGATTTCAGACAAAGATTATCCCCATTACAGTGTAGCTGTTTACTAAAAAACAGAACGGCACTCAGTGGTGTTTGTTTTTGAGCTCAGATAAGTGAGGCATTAAGCCCAAAGTAATCCGGCAAACAAATTCTGTATGGTCAGTTAAATAGAAACATATGCATTACTGGGTCCAAGTTTGTGCTGTGTGTGTTCTGTGTATGTGTTTGTGTGCTTTTCTGGGCTGATAGTAAAGGGGGTCAGACTCCTATTGGAGGAGGCCTATTGTAGTAATTTTATCCCCTTGTTCAAGTGCTGAGTGAGTCAGACCAAAGGCATCTCAGCCTGGCAACACAGGAAGCAAGAACTGGGTTCAGCATCGACCTATGAGCTCACCCACAAACACACAGACACACAATGCATCACACACACTGACACACACAAACACACAAACACACACCCCATCTAAGACCTAAGCACAAGTCTATATTAAAGTTTAATTACAGAAAAGGCACTATATATATATATATATATATATATATATATATATATATATAGCAAGATAGCAAAGTCATTATGGCTTAAATCTGGCCCAAAACTGGCATGCCATTTTGGCAAAAATCTGGGAGGAATTTATGGGCCCTAAATGGCCCAAAATAGTCAAGCCAAAATCAAACCAGAAGGAAGCCAAAATTCACCCAAAACTAATTGCGGACTTCCAAAATATAGCCATAATTGTCCCAGAAAAGCCTCAAATCCCCATAATCCAGCCAAAAAGTAGCCAAAACTGACCCAAAGAGAGGCCAAAAGAAGGCCAAAATTCACCCAAAATTTGTGTTGATCATGCTTTTAAAATGAAATGGGGTTTTCTTCTGGGTTGAAATTCCCGCTCTTTGCGCAGTGTTTTGGGTTTACAGAAATATGCCAAAACACAACCAAATAATATGGAATAAGATGTTGCTGCTCTTTAGTCAGTCTTCTGGCTTGCCATAAACATGCCATACCATCCCTATACTTGATCCCGCTCTTTGCCCAGTCTTTTGGTTTATCAGACATATGCCATAACTCAGCCATATATCGCTGGTGCCTCCATATCTATCATGGATAACCTTAATCATACCACAGTTAAGCCTAAAGGTTTTCATAATGCCAAAAGAAAGCCAAAACTGCCAAATGTATGCCATCATATTGTGTCTGGGTGACACACACAAACACACACCCCATCTAAGACCTAAGCACAAGTCTAAATTAAAGTTTAATTACAGAAAAGGCACTATTTATAAAAAAGACCAGATGCTCAACACCTCCCAGGAAGAAAAAGAAGCAGCAGCAGGACAGTGCAGTACAGATGGAAGGTTTCCAAACAGGTTTATCATATTTAGGCTGAACTGACACTGAATGCATTGTACTAGTGCATCCTCTCACCGTCCTCAGACTTGCTCTCTCCACCGCCTTCTTCACTTTGCCGTAGGTGCCTTTACCCAGAGTCTCCATCACTTCATAGCGGTGCCTCAGGTTGTGCTTGTGCTGGTGTTTCTTCACCTCCATCGGCCCTGTGGTGGTCGGTGCCCGTCCCTCCGGCTCCCTCTCCATGTTCCTCTGCCGCTTGTCCTCACCGGAGGCTCCTCGGTCGTCCTGCCTCGGGGACGGCTCACCGGCATCCTTACCGGGGGTGGATGCTGCGTCCTGCAGACATCCCAGCTCGGAGCGGTCGGTGGTGTTCATTGCGCCTCTGCTGTCCGCCTGACGTCTGCCCATCCTCTCTGCGCAATGTGCGCACCTGTCAGGAGCAGCCCGGAGACTTTGGAAACTGGGCAAAATCAGCTCAAACGCTTGGATGTGCTCAAGAAGTTGCCCATATAGAGCAATGTAAAAGCAGCAAATTAAAGTAGGACAACATTCAGAGGTTTCATGTTGACTCCAGCTGTACTCTGCTCTCCCTCTCCTCAAAAACAGCAACAGGAGCCGCGGTGACCACATGCCCAGATGGGCGGAGCCTCCCCATTCCACAGCCGGCTCTCATGGCAACATCCAGGCGCGTCACACTCATTCGGAATCATTTTGGGTTTTGCAATGACTCATATTTGTAAGGAGAGAGGAAAAACAGGCATGTACGGAATGTAATGCAGGTCAACCAACTCCACCACTTCAGTCACAGTTGTTTATTGATGTTTTGCCATCCTGAAAGAGAAAAAAAAAAAAAAAAAAAAATCAGTCACGGAAAGGCTTTGAAGAAACTGGCTGGAAGTGGAGACTTAACCCTTTCATGCATGAATTATGAGAACTTTTATCAAGATTTTTTTTCCTGAGTGTTTTTATATTCTTCTTTAGACACGAAAAAAAGAATGCAATTGAAAATTCTTTTATGAACCTATTTTTCATGGAGTTCCAAAAATGTCCACTCAGCTTCACAAACACCATGCATTTAATTTTTGAAGCAAAGAAACATGTATTTATAGATATATTGTGTGAAAACTATGACATAAAAACATTTGTAATGCTGCCATTCTGCTGTTTACTCACATTTTAACATACTCTAATGCTAGTCAATACTCGCTTCATGGATGTAATATGCTAAATAAATAAATAAATAAATAAATAAATAAATAAATAAATAAATAAACCTTTTTAATTGCAGTTTAATAACAATAACAAGCAATTAATTTACACTCAAACATGTTACTGCAGATCAGGTTTATCTAGAACAGCAAACTTACAAGAATGGTATGAATGTCAGTGTTTGGGATGATGCATTAGTGTCCATTATTTTGGCTGATATGGAACTAAAACAACAAAACCCATGAATATACAAGAGAACAGCTGTAGAACAACTATCCACTGTAGTGACCGGTATGCATGAAAGGGTTAAAGCAAGGATGTCAAACATACGGCCTGCGGGCCAAAACTGGACCTCCAAAGAGTTCAATCCGGCCCTCAGGATGAAAGCATAAAATTTATCCAATTCAATCCAACTTTAGTTATAAAGCAGGTTAAAACAACTGCAGTGGACTGAAGTGTTGTACAGAAGAATAATT
Organism: Sphaeramia orbicularis; assembly: GCF_902148855.1. Classification (NCBI taxonomy): domain Eukaryota; kingdom Metazoa; phylum Chordata; class Actinopteri; order Kurtiformes; family Apogonidae; genus Sphaeramia; species Sphaeramia orbicularis. The sequence goes on from NC_043963.1 coordinate 32,442,939, forward strand.
AAAACCAAAAGAGAATGAAATACAGAATAGATTAAAAGACATAGAAACTGTACAAAAAGGAAAAAGTGCTATGAAGAAGAAGACATAAAACTCAAATAAAAGAAAATAATACAAGATAGATTAAAAAGCCATACAATTAAAAAAACAACTAAATAAACAAATAAATAAATAAATAAATAAATAAATAAAATAGATAAATAAGAACAATAAACCACTACCAAATAAAAACAATAGAATAAAGATAGTACCTTCAAACATCTCACATGGTTTCAAAATTTATGTAGAAGATTTTAACAGTCCACAGAATCACTAAGTCTTCATAAGTTGCTTTGATCATGAAGTTAAAAGCTGTATTTATCGCTTCCAGATACCTGTTATGAAATGTTTTATGCCTATGCAGATCTACTGATCTGTAAATTGTACAGTTGCACATGTGTAAATAATAAGGTGAGGCATAATGTTATTAAAATTCCATTTAATTTCCCTGAGAAATTTCAGGTTCTTCATGGATGTTCAAGTTATTAACATGCTTTAGGAAAGGGTAGTTTGTAAATGTAAATATTTACATTACATATGTAATTTTACTTTTTTGTACTTTTTTGCAACTGATGTAGAATGCCTTTGACATCTGTGCTCTAAACAAAGACATCAAGTATTAAACTCTCATAAACATAGGACAGTTATCATGTCTAATCTGTATTTTACTTTTACTTCTGAGTCACTAATAAAGAAAAATTAAATCAAAATGCGGTTTGGCTGTAGTTTCCAAAATACAGTCTTGGGTCAAAATGTGAAAGTCTGAAAATTAATGAGAGAACAGGTTTTACTCAAAAGGAATGTTTGTCTCAGAGCCATCAGATCTACTTTAAAATACTGTCTGCTCATTATAATATATTCACTTTTCAGGTTCTTTCTGGTGGAAGATTTACAAATCGATTGTATAACTGTACATAAGCCAATATGTGTAATAACACTATTACTTTTTACATTGAAAACATCACCTAATCAGCACTTTTGCAATTTATTTTCCAGTGGCATCAGTCATCATCATATGTCGAACATCACTCAGGACAACATCAAGATTCATCTGATTCTGATTTTATACTTTGAGAACAGACATTTTTGCCATAAATATTTACAAAAACTTGTGATAAAGACATATAGCTGTATAGAAAGCTATATATGGATATTTTTGACTTGCAAATGCAGTTTTTGTATATATTTAACATTTCCTGAGCAAGATAGAGTAATTTATTAGCTAACATATAGAAATTGACTTAAAGTTTACATACAACCAATATTAATTTTACCCTCTTTAAATGAAACTAAACTAAAATTAAATAATTCTGCACAGTATTAAGGGTTGAATTACTTCTTCAAAGCCTCTTAATGTGTATACAGCATATGTGTGTTACCGCTGTTAAGGTGAGGAACTCATTTTTACCTAAATTCTTAAAGATTATGGGCAGGACAAATGGTTTATTTATGAGAAAAAGACATTTTAGCCACAGACTATTTTCTCAGTCTTTGAAGGTTAATTCAGATCCTTAACAATTAACAGAGGCTGCAAATGATCAAGAAACATAACATTTTAATTTACATAAGGGTCAAAACCTCACCAGCTCCATGAAAACAAAGGTCACACAACCACAATACAGTTAGACAGACTATACATATATTTATCATTTTTATGGCAAGAATAAGACTGATTATTACTGCCTAACCAGACTGCATATTAGGAAATGATGATAATGATTATGATAAATTCAGGATTCCGCTTAACTGTTGTAAGTTGGTTTAACATCAGATAAACAAATTCAGTATTAAAGAACTATTTGTTCAGAGTCAGGAGGCGTTTAATCAGGGCGTGAACAGGTCTCGAGGATTGAGGCTGGCCACCAGACACACATCATAGCTGTCATGCATGGCTGGTCGTCTTTCCACCACCGTCCACACATTGTCTGCTGGGTCCAACTCCAGAATCTCCTTGGTGATGATCTCATGACGGCCTAGAGTCATTGTAGAAAATATGTTAGGGGTTGTCGACCAAAATCTAATTTCCAGAGTGACTCATTTGTCAGCAATCTGGCATTCTTTAACTCTAATCAAGTCTTAAATTGGGTCTTTCAGACTGCGTAACTACACTTGTTTGGCATGTAAACATTTTTTTCATGAAGTTAAATGGAAACATGGTGATGAAATTAATTGACAAGTATTCAGCTACTGACCCGCCCCCTTGTAAAATCCACACAGGTACAGCTTGCCCTCCACTACTCCTATATTAGATGCGTTGGTTCGGAGGGACAGTAATGACGTAGGCAGGGCTGGTCCTGGCCTCCATGTGTCTGTGTCTGGGTTATAGACTTCCACAGTGCTCAGACAGCGACGTGACTGTCCACGGTCCTCTCCATCACATCCTATACCACCTGAAGAACACATACTCCCATCATTTTGCCGTCTTGTTTATTCAGAATAAAAACTACAGAGACTAGCAGCAGGCAGAAGTCTGACCTATCATGTATATCTCCCCATTGAGGACAGCTGATCCACAGCGATACCTGGAGTACTTCATGCTGGAGCACTCTGTCCAGCTGTCCTTTCCAGGGTCAAAGCGAAACACACGGTTATTCAGTTTGTCTGGCTCATCATCAGGCAGGTACTGAGAGAGGGGAGGGTAGTTAAAAAGGAAACAGAGTTAAGACAGGAAAATGGGGTGAGAAATAAGGTCATTATAGTTACCAAAAACTAAGATGAAAAAGATGAAAACTAAAACTAGCAGTGAAAATAGTTTTGTTGGCTACAGATACAAAAGAAATGTTGATTTTTAAAAAACACAAAAACTAACTACAAATTGCAATGAACAATGACACAGAAAGTAGTGGTTATGATTTTGTGGCTAGTACAACTGAAACTAGTCAATGCATAAAACTAAATCTACTTAAAACTCAATTGATGACCAAAGTAAAATGTCATAACTCATAAATGATGAAGGATAATGCAAAACATTAAAGTAAACATTAGTTTTTTTCCATAGCGTTTTGCAGACATGTAATATTTTATGTGTTATCCACATTTCCATCTCTTCATAAATAACTGCTTAAGCTTTGTTGGAGTTGCTTCCTTTCCAGTGGAGGGAGCCAAAGTGTACAATTTTGAAATTCTACACCTAGTGATAAACAACATTCCTATTCTCTTAAACAATCTACAACATAGGTTCAGAAAATACACCATCATTTATTGTTTCTTGGTTTTGGCTCTCAGCTGCTTACTGCTTCATCAGGACTGTGTGGGTGAATTTCGATCACATAACTTAACAGTGACATAGTAACACAACAACACAACACCACACGTGTCATTCAGCAACTGTCTCAAATATCACCAACCGTTTTCCAGGTGTGCTGCACTGTTAGAAATCCCATCACAGATATTTGAGAAAACAAATTTGCAAGGCCTTTACGTAACTGAGCTTTTACACCATAGTATTTTGTTTACTGTCAGCATGTCAGCCAGAACCTGGTAATGATTCAGTGTCTTCTTGCACAGTTCAGCTACACAGTTACGAATAACTGAATCAGTAATTATTGACAGGCTTTTGTACCTGTGGTGTCCAGCCCCCCAGCACATAAAGATAGTCCTTCAGGGTGACGGTGCAGTGGCAGGCTAACGGCAGAGGGAGAGGAGCAAAGCTGAGCCAGCTGCCTCCTCTCTTCAGCGACCATCTCTCCACACTGTCTGTGATGACGTAGTGATTGCGAACTTTCATCTGACCGCCGATTATATAGAGGGCATCACCCAGCACGCCTAAAGCATACATGTCTCTGTAGGCTGCTGAGCACAGCCCGACCCAGCTGCTTTCCTCCGAGCCATCATACCTGGAACATAAACGCACACTTTCTGTCATGTATTGAATGTAGTACATATAAAAAGATGGTGTTTTACAGTGTGTGATATTTAGTGACATCTAGTGGTAAAGTTGTAGATTACTACCATGTTTTTAGCGAAAGGCCATTGTTAGAGCCAGTGTTTGGATTTTTCCATTATGGGCTCGAGGTTAAAGGTTTACACTCAGCCATAGAAGAGTGTTAATGTACTTTAGAGAGAGTTAAAGTCCTGTCCTTTTGGTTGTGTGGTACCATACTTTGGAAAAAACTGTACTGCAGTCAAAGGCGAAAGACCAGTCATTTTAGGATCCTGTTTGTATTATGCCAGGATTTACACATATGAAACGATCATTTTACAAATCAAGAGAGTTGGAGTGTATTGTAAATGTGATTAAGTATTAAACTGCAGAAATATGTACATACAAAGATTATAATCCTGAAAGTCACCAGTCACAAGTGTTCGCTCCAGGAGGATTCTGTTGGGTTTCTGTAAATTGGCTTAGAGTCTGGTTTTGACCAACTCTATATGTAAAGTGTCATGAGATAACTTTTGTTGTGATATGACGCTATATAAATAAAATTTGATTGATTGATTGATTGATTGATTTGATTGGTTTTTCCCTGGAAGTTGCTTTGTAAAAAAGCATCTGCCAAATGCATGAATGTAAATGTAAATGCAAAGTTGTGGACGTGATGTCATTAAAACAGTATCTCTCCATGACCTGTTCGGAGCTGTTGAATATGTTTCTGCAGCATCAGTATGGCCAGACTTGTAATGATTTTCACCTCTTTTCATACTTTTCACCTCGCTCTCAAAGTTTAAGGTGAATATTTATCATGGGCAACAAACATACATCACATTTATCTTTTCTGGAATTTCTTGGCTTATAAAATGGACATTGACATAATAAATAATATAATATAAACATGATATAAACATCATATGTGTAAATGGAGGCACAATTCAAACAGGATCAGAAAATGATTTGTTTCTTGCTGTCAGCGCTGATCATATTGTTTTCTGACATTAGGTCCCATAGGACACAGCAGAAGGGGTGGGACTTATGTTCTCTATGGATGCCACTCACCACAGAATACACTGTTACCCATAAAATTTAAATCGTTTTGTTTTCATACAAATTCCTCTTTTTATACCTATTTATACATATCAGTATTCACCTTTGATCAGGTGCAATGATTGCATACTGAGTCCCACTTGCACTTTATCTATCAAGAATAATTGACATTAGTTGCTTTTCAATTGACTCTCCACTTGCGTGAAAATAACTTGCACATAAAAATTTGCCTAATGGAAAGATGACAATTTCGCCAAAACTCTCATTTTCAAAAAAAAGTTTTTGCGCTGGCAAGAGGTGTTTCTTTTTGATGTAGCACAATTGGTATTTCATGCAAAACTGCAATGGAAAGACCTTTTTCCTTAACTAGTGTTATGAGAAAAAAACGGATGTTGACGGACGTTACAATAAGCGAAGAAGCAGAGTTTTAAAAGAAACATCGCGCAGTATGTATGGACACACGAGGAAACCAAATAATTTTTTAAATTTAGTACGGGATAGAGAGGTAATATATAATAATAATGAATATATCTGTAAATCAACATGATATTTATGTTCATCGCCATGTTTATGGAATGACTTCTCGTGTCATCTCACATTAATAAATAAATAAATCCTCACATTTGGGATTTAATGGAAGAACTGAAATTACACACTTCTGTTTTTTCAACATTTAGTAAATATCAGTAAAGATTTGCGCAGATATCCAATGGAAAAGCAACTATTGTCACATTTCATGAAAATAACTAGAAAAAAATGCTAAAGTTCTTGTATGGTGATAACATAGGCTACTAGTGAAGTATAATTGTGAATATTCTATTTGTTTTTAATTAAATTACGTGACCCTAAATCCTGCACATTGTACCTTTAAATATAAGCACACAAACCTGTAAAAGTCTATCCTTTTTGCTCTGTTTTCATCCTCTGTTTCTATGGACACAACAATGTTGTTATCTCGAGTCACTCCCCCCGCCGTGACCTGGCCTGCACTTTTACAGCCCCTCAGTGGAGAGGGGATGTAGTAAGTCTTTCTTCCATGTGGGGAAAAGCAAAAACTAAGATCAGCGAGACCCCCACGCCGAGCAGGGACCCCTTCTTCATTCACCCCACCTAAGCAGAGCAGCAGGTCAGTGGTCTCCATGCCATAACGGAGAGATGGTCGAGGTGGAGCTGAAGTCTCACAAAGACCTGAAGTCTGGAGGGCAGCATCAATCATCCCAAAGCACTCAGCATCCCGCAGCAATACCTGGAAAAGTCATTCATCAATCTGCTGAGCTACACTTGATTGTGGTGATTTTGTTAACGTGAACCTTCCCTCCATTTTCTTCTCACCGGGTTTCTCCTCCTTGCTTTACGGAGGAACCCAGGATCTACAAGTTCCAGACGCACTCGCCTGAGCAGCTCCACAGCCTGGGCTTCGCTCTGAGAGTCCCCCCTTCGTCTCTCCACCCAGCGCAGAACTAGCTCCAACACAACCTCCTCCTGGGATATGTTGAGCTCATCTGAACCCAAGAGATGCCCAAGACTTTCAGCATCCAGTTCCAGCACCTCTTCTTCTTCACAAACCTAGAAGCAGCATGATGAGTGAGAATTTTGGTGAGAATAGAGCAGGGGTGTCAAACTCCAGTCCTCGAGGGCCGGTATCCTGCATGTTTTAGATATGTCCCTCTTCCAGCCACACCTGGTTCAATTAATGATCAGCTCATCATCATGTTCTGATAATGCCTGATAATGATGTAATAGTGTGATGGAAGAGGGAAACATCTAAAACATGCAGGATACCGGCCCTCGAGGATCTGAGTTTGTCACCCCTGGAATAGAGTGTAAGGAATAAGAAGTGGTGGCTCAAGTGACTTCTGCCATCTAGTGGCACTACAAACTGAGGGACTTTGGAAAGCTGGTAAAATATGAAATACACAACTTTACTGGCTTCATTTAAAGGGAAAGTGTTTTTGAGCATCATATTTCTTCCCTGCATATTAGATTATTTATTATTGAAGATATTTGGTGCATTTCTTATTGAATTCTCTACCTGTGCAAAGTGCTGGAAGAGGTACCTCAAGGTGGAGTCAGCCAGGCTCGTGGCCCCCAGGCTTCTGGCCCAGTGGTACAGACCAATACAGTTGGAGGGGTCTATACGAGCCTCCATGTGGCTTTGACACAACCTGAAGCAGGGACAACAGGGTGGTGATGGGAAAAAAACTAATGCTAACTAATATTGCCGTTCAAATTAATATAAGAAAAACCGTAGATATTTAACAGACAACAGACCCACATTTCTTAATCTAATACTGCAAATAAACTCTGTACATGCTCTTTTAACATGTTTCTTAATTTAACCACTTCCTACCTGAAGGCCCCATCTATATGAAGCAGAAACGCTGCCGCAGCCACTCCTTGGATGTTTTCATTGGACAAAGGGAGTTCAGCTTTGTACATGTAGTCCAACAGTAGGTCCAGACTCTGGGCCGGGGTGTCTCTGAGAGGAACCTCTCCTCCTCGTGTCTCCTTCAGACCACATGTAAACATGGCCTACAGACATGGATTAGCAAAAATAAGTAGACATGACCCCACTTGTGGTTCCTTTGACTTATAATTGTGCATTTGTTTCATCACTTTTTGGTCTCTAATCTGGTGTTTTGTGTTTTTATGCATTTTTACTTTTGCTTTGCTTTTAGTCCTTGTCTTCAAATTCTCTTTTGTTCTTGATATGTATGTTTAAATTTTTCTTTGTACATTTATGTGTATTTATGTATTGCATACTGTATGTATACAATCAATGTTGCACAAATGTATGGGATTTTATGCCATCATCTTGTGTTTACTGCCATACTGACATTTTCTGACACCCTTAAAATTTTACATAGTCTCAAATATTATCATGAAATATTTGCAGAAAAATATTTTTGTGGTTCAACAGGTGTGCCTACATCAGACACAGACAAGAATTTTTTTTACTCGTTTAGAACAAGAAAAAAATAAATAAAACTTAATTCTTGACGGTTTGATGTGTTTCATGGGGCATTAGCTTGCTGAAACATCCAGTATTGACCTTGATGTAACAGTGAACGCACAGAAGGGAGCATGTGGATTTGGAGAATGACCCAATACTTGGCAGAGTTCAGCGACTTGAGTGATTCGTAATGCAATATATCAAACATGCATGAGGTGTACTGATGATAAAGCTGCATTTATCATTGCAGCTCCAGTGCAGCTGTATTGGTAAGGATACATTTCCTGATTAGAATGACAAAGGATTTCTTAAACTTGATCCCAATTTGATTTTCAGGTGTAAAGGCTCCGTTTTACCTGAAAATATGGGCTGAACGCAGACAACACCACCTTGTGGCAAGGAAAGGAAACTCCTTCCGCTACCAGCACCACATCAGTGAGCTCCTCAGTGGCTCTCATCCTGTCCAGCTCCCTGAGGAGAAGTGCACCATGCTCTGCCCGAGCAGAGTCCACCGCTGCCGTCTCCATGAACTGTGACATGTGTTGTTACCATAGAAAGAAAGGTCTTGTGTAAGAGTTGTACTGGCTGTAAACAACATGATTTTACAACCACACTGTGTCAGATCAGTCACACCAGCAAAATATTCACAGCACAAACATCGCCGTAAATGTCAGATACTTTGGTATCAGAAAAAAAGTAAAAGTAAATGTTGTACTTAGACCACTGGATTAAGTAAGTCAGTAAGCATCTCTCTCGATATATAAACATAACATAACATAACATAACACAACACAACACAACACAACACAACATAACATAACATAACATAACATAACATAGCATAGCACAACACAACACAACACAGCGAACATAACATAACACAACACAACACAACACAACACAACATAACATAACATAACATAACATAACATAACATAACATAACATAACATAACATAACATAACATAGTATAGCACAGCACAACATAACACAACATAACACAACACAACACAACACAACACAACACAACATACAGATGTTGCATGGTGGCTCTATAGAAAAAGGGGTTTGTACATAATGTATTGCAAAAGAACTTCATTGCTACTGAAAGTTCTAGTTCCATTATGAGGCCTCTGCTTGTGTGGTTCCGCCCCTGAGCAGCTGTCTCAACAACTCACACACTTGCGTTAAAACACAGCTACACTGTCAGTGAGTGAACTAAACATACACAGGTCACTCCACTCCAGGCAGATGAGCGCAGTCAGTTTACACTTTAGCATATTAGCACAACTTCATTTGTGCACATGCAACAAAGGGCTCCCATACCAGCAGCGTCACGGGTCAGGATCCAGAAGTTTCTCAGCTGAGATCCGTTTTAATATTAACAGTCTGTTGTATTTGGTTTGGTGTTAAGGTGGTCGTGTTCTCTGTGCTACTTGCTGACTGTGAGTGAGGGCAGTTACTCGCAAGGAGGTTTAAAATAGATCAGTGAGTGGTAACAGTGCTGTCTGTTCAGGTTTCCAGAGGTGTTTAGGCAAACTGTCTGTGCACACTGTAGAGACTGTCTTTAGTATAAAAAAGCTGGGTGGTTGCTTTTGCAAATCTACATAAATATACTGTTTTTAGGAAAACAAATTGTGTCCAAAAATTATAGTCACATGAAATGACTGCTTTAGTCATGAGAGCACTGTGATTGCTACGTACAAATGGGGTGCTTTTGGATCCAACTTTTAAGGTAAAACAGATGTGTATGCAAATGTACACACACCTCTGTATCCACATGTCACACATGAACACAAGAGACAATAACAACAAATATGTAAACTTGCTGAAAGGAAACTTGCACAGAATTGTGACCAATGGAGAAAATGAAAAAGCTGAAGGATAAAAAATTCACATCTACAGTGCTGCTTGGATTGTCTGAACATTATAATAAGATGGTTAAAGACTGTAATGAAACAAGATTTATGAGTGCAAATGAAAAAGAAAACACTACTTTGAACTGATAATATATTTTAAAGGTAGTAAATATTACATTTCAAAACTTCAAAGCAGATTTTATGGTTTTACAGCAGCAAATGGGGCAGAATATGGTACATTTTAACCCATAAAGACCCAAACAATCACTGGCGATCAAAATCATCTACCAATATAATGTTTAATAACTTCTGATCCATTAAACCTATCAATCCATGTAGATAATTGGTGTAAAATGCAGTTTTTCATCTCTTCATGATCATCAGATATGACCCATTTGGACGTTCAGAGGCTCCTTAGTGAGCGTGGAAACACCGTCATCTTCTACAACATTGATTCACCAGTAAAACCCATGGAGTTGGATCGGTGACAGTGGATGGACACACTTGGTTTATGTTCAGTTAATGATAAATTTTGTTGAAAAAGTTGCATTTTCTTCATTTTTCTCTGTTTCTGATATCATGACAGTTAACTTTAATCTGAGCTTTTATGAACATTTACATGATCAGTGAATTAAATATGGGAAAATACCTGACTTTTACTGAAGAAACACAAAATGCAGAGGATCATATTACAATAAATGGTGATAAATTACTTAAGAAAGGTTAAATAGAGAGAAAAATTAATTTGGGAACTGCCAGAAAAGTAACAGTGGTCTTCATGGGTTAAGTAAGCAGAAACAAAGGCTATGAAACCATGCAGTAATACATGCATACAGTCAGTTCATCACATGGTCATCATTTAATCATTTTACAGACTCTGTTAGGGGGACAGCTGTGATGGGAGGCGTGTCCACTTCCTCAACAGGTTATTGGAGGTGAGTCTGTTATTTTAGGCTAATTGTGTTTTGACAGTATTTTCACACACGGTTAAGCACATTGAATTACACAACAGCTAGATCCAAACAATGTGATCCATACAGTTTGTACTCTGTACAGTTTAATCAGTGACGGGATCATCTAAACATCTCAACAACACAGGAAACATGCTGAGTCAAGGTGTTGTTTGATTCCAGTTATTCATACATTAACATTTAAAGGCTTTTTCCTATGCTGCACCTCGGTCATGGAACAATCTGCAAAATTCTGCAACATTACCCTGGGTGAATTCAAATCTCTACTGACATGTCTAACAGAAGTGTGTTATTGCTATTCTTAAACTTTATTTCTATGATTTTATTTGGTCTCAATTGTATCTGAGGTTTTATTTTGTCTGTTCTTTTGTATTGTACTGATGTGACTCTTGTCTCCCTTGAAAAAGAGAGTTTATCTCAAAGGGCTTCCTGGTTAAATAAAGGTTAAATAAAATATACCACAGTTTATCAAAATGGATAAGAACATTCAGTCCCAAACATTCAAAAGAAACGAAATATTAATGTTGATTTTATTTTATTTAAGAAGCTGCTGTATTATGCAACACACTAGAAGATTTGATGTTCTGCAATGATATGAATGAAAACTTAAAAGCTGTATTTCATCTTTGGCTGGCTTTTATAAAATATGTGCTATTTTTGAATAACATTTCTATTTATATATAACTGGCACAACATTCAACTGAACTTTAGGCATCTATCAAATTATTCTGCTTTCTTCAAACTTTCCTCAACTACACTCCTAATACTTAGAATTGAAGTTTTCTAAGGTTATGAAAACAATACTTTGCTGATGTGGACACAAGAGAATTTATTACCCCAAGCAGGTTATCAATCTCTTCACCTCTCCATCCCAGCTGTTCAATGATTTATCTTCTTATTTACTTATTGATAAGACTTGATATAAGAAGAATGGGCAATCAGATTTATGTATATATATATATATATATATATATATATATATATATATATATATATATATATAGGTTAGGTAAGTCTTAGAGTCCTGCAGCACATGGCGTGTCAATCACCAGACTATTTGTCATTACTTGACCCAGTTATTCTGTTCATGTGTGAAAATGAAATTCTATTTATTTATCTTGTCTTTTTTATTGGGAATACAGGGACAAAGATAGATTGTCAGTAAATGAATGAATATAACATGTGACATGTCCAAATGAACCAAACACAGACTGTATGATTAGGAGAGCACAAAAACTTATCTATCTATCTATCTATCTATCTATCTATCTATCTATCTATCTATCTATCTATCTATCTATCTATCTATCTATCTATCTATCTATCTATCTATCTATCTATCTATCTATCTATCTATCTATCTATCTATCTATCTATATACATACATACACACAGTACAGTATATATACAGTATATATATACAGTATATATATATATATATATATATATATATATATATATATATATATATATATATATATATATATAAATATATATTACATATATATACAGTATACACACACACATATATATATATATATATATATATATATATATATATATATATATATATATATATATATATATATATATATATATATATATACATACACACACACACACACACACACACACACACACACACACACACATATATATATATATATATATATATATATATATATATATATATATATATATATATATATATATATATATACTGTATATATATATAAAATGAGAGAATACAACAGAAATAGGGAGTGGGTCGAGTTTTGAAGTACTTTATATGTAAGAGCAACATTTGTGGTTGATTTAGAATCATTTACATTTCATTTCTGAAACCATGACCAGACAACTCAATCTGTTATTGTTAAGGAAAAAGGAAAAAGTGAACAACAATATACAGCGAGAAACATACACTATGTTTTTCATTCAAAAATAAAACTACTGCTATGATCTTATTTTGTTCTTATTGTAATTATTGTGTTCCTCTTCACCTTAGTTACCCTGCTGATGTGCGTAGTCAACATGTTCCCACTCCTAACTGCACACATTTACATGTGTGCAACAGAGGCCAGGGTTAATATGTGCAAGAATGCTTCCTGTTGTGTCTAACACTCATCTATTGCTGTTAGTCATTTCAGTCACAAATGTGAAACCTCCTCCTGTGAGTTTCCTTCACATGAAATAAGACTAACCCATAAAGACCTGGTGCAACTTTTATGGCAGCTCCTAAATGGATTTTTCTCTCTTTTTAACCTGTCTTAAGTGATATATCATAATTTATTGTGATATTATCCTACATATATTGCATTATTCAGTGAAAATAATGTATTTTTTTTCTATATTTGATTCACTGATCATGTAGATGTTCATGAAAATCCAGAGTAGATTCTAAGGTTTTAATATAAAAACAGAGAAAAGTGGAAAAAAAAAGTGACTTTTTTACCAAAGTATATAATTTGCTGAATATAAAAACAAGCCTCAAAAAACACTGTCACTTGTCGAACTCCATGGGTTTTACTGGTAAATTAATGTTGTGGTGTTTCCACGTTCACTACAGAGCCTCTGAACATCCTAATGGGTCATATCTGATGACCATGAAAAGATTACAACTGCATTTTACACCAATTATTTGCACGTATTGATATGATTAGTTCATCAATAGGTTTTAAACATTAGAGGTAAGTACATGATTTTGGTCAGCGGTTGCTTTGTGGGTCTTAATGTGTTAAGAGGGTGTAAGAAAACACAAAACTGGCAAAAACTCAGTGTGAGACCACATTAAAATAAAAGGCAGTAAAACTGTCAGCTATTAAAGTCAGTTTGTGAAAATAAATAAGCATTAAAAAGTTCTATAATTAGCATGAAAATACTATTAGAAAATACCATCACACTTTATCCAGAAATGATTAGAATGTTGATACAACTGCAGTATGCCTCATAACCTTAGAGGTGGAAATTTGTGTTGGACTTCAACCATGTCCTCTCAATAAAATACACAACTGACACATAAAACACTGAAATCAATTGTAAAACCTGAATTATGAAACAGAAATAAAAAGAGCTTAGTATTAAAAGTGAGCATTGCTGTGTGATGTAGGTATGGATGTAGATGGATGTAGAACTTTCTCAAAAACATCACATAAATAAAACTGACTTGAGTCCACTGATCTGATCCAGACCAACATTTCAGTTTAATCACTTTGGTGATCCATAACAAACACAGTAAACTGGTTAGTCTTGGGTTTTGAGTAAACCTTTGTCTATCGGCCTACAGGCAGCACATGACTCACTAAACATCAACATTACATCTGATCTGAGTCTATTTAGCCTTTAGCTAAAATGCGTCTGTAAAGCCACAGAGCCGTCTGTATGGCTGTCTCCTGTTTAAATATGTAGAACTTTTACTCAGTTTAACAAGAATGCACACCGTTACGTATCAGATCCTCCCATTTTACCTCTATTATTTCCATGTTTTTAAGTGATTTGGGGGTGATAGTGGATGATCTTGTCAAAGGTTTTTAGCTCTCTTCCAATTGGTCATTAAGCTTAAACATGACCTACTTATTTTATTTGTCTCAAACATTCATCACCTCCCCTTTCACACCACTTTTTCCTCACAGGCTCAACAACAAGATAAACGCCAATCAATAACAAAAGCCATCTTAACAATGACTCTATTAAATGTTAACTAAGCTCAACATAAATGTCAAATGTGATTTGATGGGGCCCTATCAGGAGAGTGACTGATGTATTTATGATATGGTTACCCAATTCAGTAGTAAGTGCCACAGACTGAATATACATTTAACTCACTTATGCCTGATTGCCTGTTTATAACCTCTATTACTGGGGTTTGTCTGTTGTTTGTCTGTCTGTTTGCAAGACAGCTCAAAAAGTTATGGAAGGATTTTGATGAAATTCTCAGGAATTGTTGATACTGGCACAAGGAACAAATGATTACATTTTGGTGGTGATCAGGAGGGAAACTGATCTGCCTTGGCGGAGGTCTGCACTCTCCGAGTGCTTTTCTAGTTGTGATATAATTCTGTATCTGCACATACCAGAGTTTGGGTCACTGAAAATATTTATTCACCTCAAATTTCTTACAGTTTTAGCCTAATATAGACAGTCAAATTTTAACATTTTAGCCTTGACTGCTGTCAAACCCTGTTTTTCACCCTATCCCCCGAAATCCTTAAATCCATGAAAAAATACCAGCATGTGTCCACATGTACTGTGTGAAGACTGTATGATGTCTTATATTTGTGCTTTGCATTATCTTGTGTTCTTCAATGCAAATTTTGAAGAAAAGGGTTCAATGGCAGCACACCAGTTGTGGCGGCCCAATGTCTCTAATCATCGATTGAAATCTCGTTTTGATGTACTCTGTGCTGTATGTACACAGTGCTGTCAAATGACAATAAAGAAATTTGTACTCTGTAATCTGACACATTGTATGTGGATGTTTGTGAAGTGAATTAATGATGCTGTGTCCGTATTCTTTTAATTAATGGCAGGACAGAGCCACACTTATACAGAAGACAAGACAGAAACAGTATTTTCCTTATATGAAGACAAAGCATTCTATTATATCCAAGACCAAACTCCAACTTTTATTCACATGTTCAATATTTAACATACACAGTGAGATAATCCTGATGGTTACAAGGAGCTTGGTCAAAGGGGAAAAAGGGTTGGCTGGACGAGTTAACCCATAACCATAAAACCAATTTGGCAAAGCCAGAACATTGTGTCACAACTTTTCTGCTGATGTGAAATTATTGCTTCTTATCTCCTTAAAGAGGAAAGTAAGCAAGCTATAAAGATATGAAGTGTATTTTAGTAACACAAACCTCTCCCAAATTTAATGACGCACATGCCTCTTAATAATATACAATGCATTTATACATTTTCCGGCAGATTGTTACTACTCATGAAAGTGTGTGCTTTTCCCTAAATATGTTTTAGTGCTTCATGTGTAGTGTTCACAGTAATATAGACTAGTGTCAAGGTTTACTAGTGTTTTATATGGCGTTTTTATATTAGGAACTATACGCTAAGTCATTCTTTCTCTCTCACACTCACACACATGCACATCATTTCAGGCGTGTACAAGGAGCGGAAACGTGTGAGGTTTTCAGAGAAGGGCAGGATAGGAATAGTCACTCCCACAATCCTAAAACAACAGAAGAAACATACACTGTCAATCAGTACAGGGCACTGGGGAGGCTTCAGTCTCAGTGCACTTTGTTTGTCAAGTCTGCAACTGGCTTTTCTACTCACAAACACAGGAGCTGAAAGATACACTGCTCAAATTTGTCAAGCAGACATGAGGGAGAGGAGATGTCCAGCTGAGGAGTATTATGTGCAGCGGGAGGTTTTGGATGAGATACGTCTGGATGAAGTGGCAGAAAAAGAGACATGCTCGACTGAGCCATCCCTGACAGAACGAGTAAAAGAGTCTCTGAGGTAAAAAATAATTCACCTGGGAGGTCAACAGGGAGTGGAGTTTGACAGAAAAATCAGAAAACTAGTCGAATATTTTCATTCAACAGTTGTTCTTTAGCATAAATATAGTTATATGTACATGTATGGATGTGTGTGTTTGTGTGCAGCTTTAAAGCGCCTGTAAACTGTTGAAAGTAACTTGTGAATGAGTAATCTGTCTATAAATGCAGGAGGATGAGCATGAGCTTGTGTACATGTGATGTAAAGTGGTGACAATGATGAGTCATGGATGAGCAAAGTTCATAGTTTAATTAATATGAGAACAGTTATAATAATGATAATCTAGGACATTGTTTATGAGTGTTATCAAATATTTTTGGATCACTAGGATTCAGGATATAAGATGTATTTCAATGGAGTTCAATGAATCAAAGCTGGGATTGTAATATTTGACATCTTTAAATATTAAATTAATCTGCTTAACCTAAGCAGTTGCCAAATATTTTCTATATTTAGAGATTACTGGGACAGTAATACCTACCATGTTGTTTTTTTAAATAATTTTTTACATTTTTTTCAGTTCACAACACTACAATGTATCAACACTAAGATGTGAAAAGGGAAATATTGCCAAGTCACTGAGTCACTGTTTTACAAGGCCAACTGATAAAGAAAAGAAAAACACTGCAGCTGTTATAACTCTCAAGCAACATGTTGCAGTAATTTTGTCGGTTTTACAAACTGATTCATTTCCATTTGTCTTTTTGTGGTTAAATATTACTTATTTTATCAAGCATTTTCTATTCACATCATATCACAAAAAAGCTAGAAATATGAGTGTTGTATGATGCATGCGGACACTCAGTCTTAGACAAACATTTAACTCAAACCCGTCTGAATCTTAAATTGTGTGCTTGTGTAATGTCAGTAAAATGTTATCAGAAATATTTTTGGAATGACTGTTGCAGGTGTTCGGTGCCCAGGGTGAAGCAGACGGTGCTGAACTGGGTGCCTGTTCTGGGTTGGCTGCCTCATTACTCCATCAGAGAAAATGCCATTGGGGACCTGATCGCTGGCTGCAGCGTGGGCATTATGCATCTACCACAGGGTTTGTGTGAATGAATGTGTATGACAAAAAGAGCATAGATTCAACCTCACACCTCACAGCTTTAACTCATTTTTTTTGATCTTGTGATCCTTGTGAACCTGGTAGACTTATACAGATAAAATGTTGTATGCAGTGAATAGTGATTTTCATTTTATGTGAAGATTTTCCTAAAAAGAATCAGACTTTTGTTTTGAATGATTATGGGTGGCTGATACAACATATGAAGGTAGATTTATTTCTTAAGTGTTCAAACAAAAAAAAGTTGCTTTGACAAAAAGACCTCTGCCAAGGCAGGTCAGTGCCCCAGATTTGGATGAAAATTTCAGGAAATGTTGATACTGGCACAAGGAACAAATGATTAAACTTTGGTGGTGATCGGGGGTGGGGGCCACGGGGGCCCACTGATCTGCCTTGGCGGAGGTCTGCGTTGTCTTTTCTAGAAAAGCACTTGTAGAGCGCAGACCTCCGCCAAGGCAGATCACCCCCCCACCCCCACCCCCAATCACCACCAAAGTTTTAATCATTTGTTCCTTGTGCCAGTATCAACAGTTCCTGAAATTTTCATCCAAACCTGTCCATAACTTTTTGAGTTATCTTGCACACAAACAGACAAACACACAAGCAGACAGACAAACCAATGCCGACAAAAACATAACCTCCTTGGTGGAGGTAAAAAAAAAAAAAAAAATTCTGTCAAAAAAAAACAACAACAACTTCATCTCAATAAAAAAAAAACATTTTCAATTAAAGAAAAAAAGTATTTTGAAAGCAAAAAAATATCTGAGACGCAAAAAATTGAATTTGAACACTTTTTTATTTGATTGAAGTGAAATAAGTGCTTGTCTTTTCTTTCTTTTTTTTTTTTTTGATTGAAACACTTTGACCCAAACATCCCACAGTGGGCGGATGCTTCCCCATTTTCAGATATATTTGAATGATAAGTGTCTACACCAATGACATTTAACATAGGAATCTTCATAATAACGCTACTTTTCCTCATTTTTCCCAGGTATGGCATATGCTCTTCTGGCTTCTTTGCGTCCAGTGTTTGGCTTGTACACTTCTCTCTACCCAGTGCTGGTCTACTTCATTTTTGGAACTTCTAGACACATCTCTTTAGGTGAATATACCAAAGTGAATAAACTCATCCTTCAGTGTTTTTGATTTTATGATGAACATCAAAATATATTATTGTATATGCATGTGAAGGTACATTTGCTGTGATCAGCATCATGATCGGCAGTGTGACAGAGAGGCTGGCACCAGACAGTAACTTCATAGTAAATGGCACCAACGGGACAGAAAGTGTGGACATTGATGAACGAGATGCACGCAGAGTACAAATAGCATGTACCCTCACTGTCCTAACAGGAATCTTTCAGGTGTGTGTTCCATCCAGTCTCTTTATTTAATACATAAACTATATTTTGCAAATGGCATTAGTTTTTTAACCCTTAAAGACCAAGAACTATAATATTTTTGTTTTAACTTCCAAATCAATTTTTCACCTTTTTTTTTTCCTTTCCTAGTGATTTATCACCATTTATTATTATATATTATATTTGCGTTTTTCTGTGAAAATCAAGCATTTTCTTATATTTAATTTACTGATTGTGTAGATGTTCATAAAAGCTCAGAGTCACTTAGAGGGTCATTATACCAAAGCAAAGAAAAGTGAAGAAAAAGCTAATTTCTTTTTAGCAAAATTTATCATTATCTGAACACCAAAAGAAGTGTCTACAACCACTATTTGTCAAACAGTATGAGTTTTATTGGTAAATCAGTGTTGCAGAAGATGACAGTATTTTCATGTTCACTACGGAGCCTCTGAACATCCTAATGGGCCACATCTGATGACACTGCAAGGCTGAGAAACTGCATTTTACCTTAATTATTTATGTTTCTTTAGATCTTTAAGGGTTAATTGTCACTGACAAACTATATGATGACACATTTACCTTCATGTGACTAACTTTCATTTTTATGATCCAAAGTTCTTGTTGGGTGTGGTGAGGTTTGGCTTTGTGGTCACCTACCTGTCTGAGCCACTGGTTCGTGGATACACCACAGGATCAGCCTGTCATGTGTCCATCTCCCAACTCAAGTATGTGTTTGGAGTGAAAACAGCTCGATACGCTGGTCCCCTTTCACTTATTTATGTAAGTACATACTGATTTATACAAATCATACCGTATGGTTGTGATAAAGAACTGACAGAAATGTCATCTGGGATTGTTGACACTGAGGTGGTGGTCAATATGATGATATGATTAGAACTTTTACTGAGGAAATAAGTAAGAGTTTATTTTAGAACTAATATTTGTTTACTCTCAGTGAAAGGTCTTTATATCCTCATAGATGCGTTCAGTTATTCAGGCAGATATTTTGTCACAAAAATGTATCACTAGACAAAGATATGAAAGATCGTCTTGTTACAATACAGATCTAAAAAAAAAAAAAGAGAACTCATCAAGTGAGATTGATTAGGTACAAATTTGGGTGTAAAATGAATATTTCAGTGAAAACTTTTGTCCGAGTACAACTTTAAATGAGTATCTGAGTCAGAATAGTTATCCTGGTTCCTTTCCATCTAATGCTGTCAAAATACAGTGCAGATATAAAGTTTGGTCTCACATTTAGGTTTTTCTGTGTGATTTACCACAACATGAAACTACAGCGCATTTAACTTCAGATAATTTGTCTCCATGTAGTTTAAACACATTGCTTTTGTTTCAGTTTTCCTGTGACTGGGACTTGATACTGTAGCAAGCACATAAGCCTAAAAACAAAGCAGCTAAATGCAACAAAAAAAAAAACATTTGTGCATTTTTAATGAGATGGAACAGTTGTGAATCACTGTAATAAATAATTAACTTTGAAAAATAAAATACTATAAATAAACCATAATAAATAGTGAAAACTAATCTTTCCTTCTTTCTTTATTACAGACTCTGGTGGACATTTGCCGTTTGCTGCCTCAGACTAAAGTGCCAGAGCTGGTAGTCAGTCTGGTGGCGATTTCTGTTCTCATTGTGGTCAAAGAAATCAACGACTGCTACAAACAGAAACTTCCACTACCCATTCCCATAGAACTCATAGTTGTAAGTACTTTTCCATTCATCTGTTCAGTTAATAGCCCAGCAGGGGGCACCTTAACCACAATGATCATATAAGTAAGTCTAAGTCCCAGCAAGTGTTCTTGCCAAAAAGGGCTTTGTATAAGCTATAAGTAATTGTCCTGCACCTTTTTCAACAGATCATAGGTGCTACAATCATCACCCATTTCTGTGGACTTACTAGTAAATACAACATTGATGTAGTCGGAGAGATACCCAGTGGGTAAGTTTTTCCCTTAAAAAACAAAAACAAAAAAAAAACAAAAAAAAAACCAACCCAAAACAAAACAAAGATACAGAGATGGAATGGGAGAGGAGGTGAAACCTAGGGCAGCTGACTGTGTCAAGGCTGTTTACAAGATCACCCAACCAAAACTAGCAGATTTCCAGGCTGCCAACTATGTAGAGCAGCTGATAAGAGACAACAACAACCCTTTACAGAAATGGGGTCACTGTGTGTTTGTTGAATAGAGTTACTAAAATAGGTTCATGGAAAGGCTCTAGTTGTGGAAAAGTTCTATAAATGAGCTGTGTTTTCCCTAGAAGGCATGAAACAGGGATGGGTAAACATGAGACATAATGGCAGATTACTGCTAGAAACACAAAAGCTGACCAAATCTTTTCTTGAGTTAACTTTTCATTTCATGTAACAATAAATTTAGAGTTATCTGATTCAAGGTCAGACATGATTTTAAGATGAAAAAGTGTTCAGTACGTACAGAATGTAAGAAACGTTTCCATAAAGGGATTACAAAGGCTTCACAATTCAGGGTAGGGTCAACATTTAGGTCGACCAAGACAGTGAGCAAGAGGCTTATAAGTTACATTTATGTTACTGTCCAGAGGTTTTAACACTCAGGGAAAATATGATTTGTTGTCATCCCTGAGGCCATAAAGCTTTACATGTGTGGACTGTGAGCTATACAAGGTAAAAGCAACATCATTTACCATTTGCTCCTTTTCTAGGCTTAAAGCCCCTCGTGCACCAGATGTGACTTTGTTCTCACATGTGATAGGAGATGCTTTTGCAGTGGCCATCGTTGGATATGCTATCAACATTTCCCTGGGCAAAACATTTGCCCTCAAACATGGCTACAAAGTTGATAGCAACCAGGTGAGGCACACACACGACCTTTTTTTTAATCCATACAAATGACATGCACTCATTGTCGAGCAGCCTGCCTGAATTACTTATTCTTCATCCTAATAATAAACTCTGCTGCTAATATTAGATTTTAGTCCATTCATTCACAGATGAATGTCACATCAGTGGAAAGATTATTGTTCAGACCTGAATAATTTCGCAGGTCTTTTTTTAAAATGACATTTCTGTTCAGTTTTGCTCAAATCAGTACAGTCTATTACATATCTATCTGTCTGTATCTATCTACTATACAGTCTATATTTTATTGTCTCTACATTCAAAACCTTAGATTGCAGTAATGACAGTATGGTAACAATAACTACATTAACTAATTTTCATCTGAGAAATGCATTGTGTGTTTTATATGTTAGATTTAAATGGGTATAGAAAGCGAGGTCTGTTTTTTTTCCTTCAAAACAATGTATTTATCTGAGCCTCTCAGTGGGGCTTGTCTGCATGCAATTAGATTGCTTCAGCCTTTCAAAGAGATGGTTAAAGATGCATTAAAGCCAGTAATAAGTCAATTTGCAAATGCTAGAATGCCTCAAATTTCAGCCAGTGATTGATGTTGAAAAGCTATCTATGCATCCATGGATTGTTACAGCTTTAGTAAATTTAATTAGCATTTAATGGACAGGGTAGCCATCATACTCCAGTTTACGAACATGAAATACATAAAGTAATAAAATAAAGATGTAGCGTCACTGAAAATGCGCCGGTACAACCATGCTTTCTGAGTATCACTGACTAAGCTCATAGCATGATGGGGCATTTCATCACATTTCCTCTCTGATCCACTGGGACAAGGCTACTTCCTGTAAAACAGGTGGAGGAAAGTAACAGAGGACTACAAACACAGATCCAGGCCAAGTCTACCCTCTGATTAGCCTAAATGTTTATCATTAGGGTTTGGTAAATTCTAATTTAGGGAACTGGTTCTTAAGAACAGCCTGGCACTGAATGCTGTTGGTGCAGTTTCTGATCATAGACATGCACTTTCAGTACATCTAAGGTCAAAATCAGGTCATTACTTTGATGTAGAAATATTAATAGGCTTCATTGTTGAAGATGGGAACGTGCATAGGCAGGACGTCTGATCCAACCTAATCTAATCATATTTTTGTGTTATATATGTTGTCTATGCACGCTGGTAGACATAGAAAGTGTTTTGTTTTCGTGTTTACAGCACACAGTGTATTTCTAATGCACACACACACATGCACACACACACACAGAGGCATGTGACTGGGATCACTCAGCTCTGAGAGATGGGCTGGGAGCACTCAGTGTGTCTCTAAGAGCTGCATTGCTAAATCATTAATGCTCCACAAGCTTTATGCAAGTATGTCTTAAATATGTCAGGCACTGCCCTCAGCTTGGTTGTGATATTCTGAATTAGCCATAAAGTTAATCAACAATCCACCAATATTGACCAGTCAGCTACAGATACCAGAGTTATGTGGACTATATGATGATATGATGTTAATACCATCAAATGTTGCATATCTTTGGACTGATACAGTGCATTATGTATGATTTGTGGTCTCCCCTTTGCAGGAGCTGGTTGCTCTTGGTCTTAGCAACACTATTGGTGGATTCTTTCAGTGTTACTCTGTGACTTCCTCCTTGTCTCGCAGTCTCATTCAGGAGAGCACAGGGGGCAAAACACAGGTAAATACACATAAATATATGCCCAAATAGTGCAAATAAACATCTGATTGCATGTTTTGCTTGAGGTCATTTATTTATCAGTGTTTGTGTGTGTTTTATCAGGTAGCTGGAGTTATTTCTTCAGTCATTGTGCTCATTACTGTTTTGAAAATAGGCGCCCTCTTTGAGGATCTCCCAAAGGTAACACTCCACCTCCTGAGTCATTTTCCTCTAATGATCACTATTTCTTATCTCATCTGTGCATCCCACTCATCTATGTGCTTTTATGTTCATTAGGCTGTCCTATCGACCATAGTATTTGTGAATTTAAAAGGAATGTATAAGCAAGTGTTGGATGTGCCCATGCTTTGGAGAACCAATAAAGTTGATTTGGTATGTTTAATTCTGTCTTAAAAACCATTCTGATGAAATACTGTCAAATACTGAACACTCTGGAACCTCCTGACTGTCTGTGTTCATACTGCCCTCTAGCTGGTGTGGCTGGTAACGTTCACAAGCACCATCCTGCTCAACCTGGACTTGGGTCTGGCCGTGTCCGTTGCTTTTTCCATGCTCACATTCATCTTCAGAACACAACTGTAACTAGACACCATTATTAATTATGAATGTATACAAACAGGACATAAGCTGCAGAGAGTGAGGCAGAACGTTTCTGGTTGTAAATGCATGGTTTTAATACTTTTCAGGCCCCGTTACTCTGTCTTGGGTCATGTGCCGGGAACTGACCTGTATCTGGACACAGACTCCTACAAACAGGTAAAATTCCTATGCAGTGTGAGGGGTCAAGAGGTCATACTTAACTACTGTGGTAAATTCTGTGAGCAGGAGTTGTTTTATATCCATTTTACAAATGATTCTGGACTAGCTCAACATGCATCCCAGGGGATATTTGACAAAAACATATTATAAATGCAAATGCATATGTTAAGAAAGATGATTAAACAAGGAAATCATAAACTGACTATTGATATGAGTCAGTTAAAATTATTTTTTCAGCACGTATTGAGAGTATATGGGGAGTAATATTTATCTAAATCTAATGTGGAAGAGGGTTAAGTAACATAGTCAATAAAACAATTAAATATACAATACTAGGCTAGTGAGAAATTTGGTTGGTTGTTTAAACAATATTGTAAATAGACACTTGTATTTATTTATTAAACTAAAAAACAAGGAGATTATATGAGCAGAGATTAACAGCATAGTAAAAGAAAATGTGAGGTTATCTGATTGCATCCTGGGGTTACACCAGACAAAGTACAGTAAGTACACTAGATTAATGTAGGCAAATTTGCAGTCATTAAAGAGCATGAGGGTTGCATTCAGTTGCAGCTTATGGCGATGGAAAGTGTAAATAAGCAGCCGGTGTGTATCTAAACTCTAGTGCTTTATGATGTGTCCCTGCAGGCCAAAGAGATTCCAGGGATTAAAATCTTTCGCTCATCAGCAACCATCTACTACACAAATGCTGAGATGTACTTGGAAGCCCTGCAAGAGAAGGTGTGTGTTCAGAAATGTGTGTGTGAGTGCAAGTTTGTGTGTGATAGCAAGATGTGATCCCTGTCTGGTGTTTACAACACCCTTAATTGCTTTCATTATCTCACTATTTCTCTTGCCACCCTTTCCCTTCTCTCTAATGTGATGCTCCGCTCTTTGTGCAGAGTGGAATTGAACTTGGGAAGTTGCTGACAGCAAAGAAGAAGAAAGATGCAAAGCTGAAGCGTCAACAAGAGAAGGAGAAAAAGAAAGCTAAAAAATTGGAAAAGGGACAAGTATGGCATTTCCTGATGACGCAATTAGAGATTCTCTGATGATATATTAATAATGCATTTTAACTGTGGAATCAGTGAGAGTTATTCCTATTCTTTCTACTTGCTGGCAGATAAATGGGGTCAGACACCTATCCAATGGCACATTCACTTTGGAAATGCCAGAGGGAAAAGTCTCTGCAGGAGTAAATGGACTCAGTCAGGGAAATGGTGTAGCACTTCACGGGAAAGAAACCTCAACACATCACCTCAGTAAAGGTCAAGTAAACTGGGCTTACCAGCAAGACACAGCCATGTTTGACTCAGACACAGAATGTCATAATGGCATCCAGAATATATATGAGGACATTGAGGAAAATGAGAAGGCCTGTGTATCGGGCACACACAGCATCATCCTGGACATGTCCACGACCAGCTTTGTGGACACAGTGGCTGTGAAGACCTTGAAAAATGTATGTATTTATCATGATTTTTACATAAATAATTGACTGTGAATCATTTACAAGATAAAGGCTTGATGCTCTTTAAAAAAAGGCAGAAGACATAATGAATGCTATGCCACATTGGCCTCTTTCTCCCAGATATTCAGGGACTTTGGTGAGATTGATATGGACATCTATCTAGCAGGATGCCAAGGTGAGTGGCACAGCAGACATAACAGAGGCTCTGTCAAGGTCTTAACCTCAATGGAGCAGTGGAGTCCCATTCTACTCTGACATATGGGGATGCATGTCAGTCAAAATAAGTCTATATTTATTTTGACTGACAGTGTAATTTTAAAGTCTCATAAAATAACAGTAGTATGGAGCAGGAAAAAGCTGATGTGTGATAAAGAACTGAAAATGTACCATGCATGTCTGAAACTAAATATTTCTAACTTTACTTGAAACTACTGAACATCTGAGTGAATACAGTATATACAAATAAACACATCTGGATCACAGACCATAAGGTTTAATCTACTATCTTCCCTCAAAGTCACTACTTCCATTTCAAATGTGTAATACTACACATCAGACATTTTCCAAGAGCCCAGTTTTAATCATACTAATAAATAATACATCTCTAATGATCACAAATGTTTTCCATCCTCTTACATTTAGAAGCCGTCATATTGTTATTCATACCTGTGTGTCTCTCTGTGCATGCATTTAAAAACCAGCCTGTGTTGTGGAGCAGCTGGAAACTGCAGATTTCTTCTCAAAGAACATCCCAAAGACCCGGCTGTTCGTCACAGTTCATGATGCAGTGCTGCATATTTTGAAGCAAAAGGGACAGTCGTTGCCATTGGTAAACAGATTAACATTTAACATATTAATTGATTAATATTTAATGCTAACATCCAGTATTTTCAGATTCTTTCTAACCTTTACCCTTAATCATGTCTTTAGGATGTTTCCTGCAGCACCAAGATGTAACCAGCAGGAGTCAGACTGTTCCAACTCTCACCATCTTATTCCTTTTAGGCGGCTGGCGGTTCCATTTTTCACTATTGGTTCTCAGTGTCTCCTCCCCCTTCAGAGAGGGAGAGTGCACCACCTTGACATGGCGGCTGGTTGCCATGGAAATACAGGGAGCCGTTGCTGTGGCAACAGGCTTTTTATGATATCGTATAATGAGATAGCCAGCAATACGTCACTGCAGCTCTCTTGCTCTGTGGTGTGTGCGAAAGACAGGGAAGGGGCGGGGGTTGAGTGGGAGAATGTAACACTGGACTAATAGGAGTCTGTATTTATAGCCTGTGTGAAAGAACACAGAGTGAGTGAAAGGTTGACTGTAAGGGGAAACTCAACAGACCCAGTGTGTGTGCATGTGTCGGTCAGTCTGTATTCTCTTGCACCACTACAGTTGGTCCCGCTGACGAAAGCCTTTGAGAATTCATTGATAAAATACAAATATTTGTTATTGATAAGACTGTGCCGTTCCATCTGGGAGTGGTTTGTTACCGTTACAGTGCATTCATTTGCTTCACACACTGCCACATTGAGCCAATTTGCATACTGTATCTTATGTCATGGATGGTATTTAAGAGCTTTTAAACACTGACAGCATTGGTGTATTTATAGTCTGTCTTTACACGTCTGATTCCCTAATGTCTTCTATTTCTGGAGTCCAGTATCATGTTATTGTCTGCTATCAAACAGCCTGATGGATGCTGAATGTAATACTGGTGTGATGTGGACAGTTCACCCTTTTCTGCCCGATTCAATTCCCTCCAGACATTAGTACTGTTTTTGTTTTTTTGTTTTTTATAATATTTTTGTAAAAGCTTAATTCTTTTAAAGGTGCACAAGAAAGAAAGGTGCGATCCTATGTGAAATTTGTGAACTCAGATAATCTGTTAGTTTGAGAGTACAGAATCCTTTCCAGGATTTCATCTTTGTGGCTTGGAGGAATATCATGTTCACGTTGGAAAAACAGATATGTGTGCAATACAATAAATAATGTCATGGTGCAAAATGAATGAGATTGTTGTTTCTGCGATGAATCAAATACGAGTATTTAATAATGTCAAGTATTATGAATTATAAATATACATATTAATTAGTATATAAACACATTTCCTCTTTGTCAGGCTGTTATCGGCTTACTGTTGTGTTCATTAAGCTTTATATCATCTTCATAAAGTCAAACTGTTGAACTACAACTTTGGGACTAAACAAACATACTTTGTGTAGTAACTGTGTTATGAATAAAGTTTGAATCATGTGTCCATGTAAATAAAGAGTCATGACAGAACAACATATCCATCTTTATCTGTTCATTTATTGCTTCTTTCCTCACGTTTTCAAGTCTCTTTCCCCTCCCCATATCTCTGTCTCCTGCCTTTTGCACATTGCAATCTAAAGTTTATCTTCTTCTCTTAACGTGGAAATACTGATCACAGACCCTACAATACACTGGATATTTAAGTTAGTACATAACATACAGCTGGAAGTGGTGATACATTGTCGACTTTTGATTTTTCTTTACAAATGGAAGTTATTTTTGTACAGCTGATTAAGAGAACACTGTTGGCAGAAAACAATGGCCGAAGGCATTGTAAAATGGAAACACCACTGCCATGGTTCAACAAACACTCCTTCTTCCACACATGTACAAATAAAGAGGCACACTGAGACATACAGACATACATAGGTTCATACACACACTCAGATCATGGCATGTCAGCAGCAAATATGAGATCTTTCAATTAGAAAGTTTTATCGTAATCTTTTTGCATGACAGCTTATGAGGGATGAGGCGTCAAAATCCAGACAGAGGCAAGAAAAGGGAAGATATCGCAACTACACTGGACACTCCACAGAACGAGACAGGACAGGACAGCACAAAGGCAGGGGGCAGAAAGAGAGGGGAGAGTCAGCGAGGTAGAGTCAGAAAGCAGAGCAAGGGTAATATTGGCCTGGGATGGCTGTGGACTCTATGGGTGTGTGTGTGTTTGAGTTCTTCAATCTCATCTTTGGTCCATTTGGCCAGGGCTGTTTCATAGTTTAAAACTGTAAGGTATGTAATTAATCTGCACTTCGCTCTTACCAGGCCACTGTGGAGTGCATGCATTGTTATTTATTTTTCTTAGTGTGTCTTTTTGTGTTTGAGGCTGATGTAAAAGGGCGACTTTGGCTCTGTGTTTTGTAGGGCTTGGCTCATTAGATGACACTCTCAAAGAGCAGCGTGTTCTTCGTTCCTGCAGGGGGCAGCAGTTTGGCCTCACTCTCTGGGGCAAGGTACTCTAGGTGATGTCTGCCCCATACTGGGGTAGTTAGGTGCTGCCATCGCTACATAGAGAAAAAAAAAACAACATAAGAAAGATGAGCTGGTTATTGAACAGATACTTCAGCCTTTTCTACTGAGCCTTTTTCTGTACCTCCAATATCAAGTAAAGTGGTCACTTTTTTATAAAACCACAAAATTTTGAAAACTTGCAGCACTAAGGATGCTAAAAAATGTAAGAAATCTTCAAACAAACACCTTGTGGTACCTTTCTTCTATACTTAAACTATGTATTTTGCATCATATCTCTTGATTCACTGCAAATTATTTGGTTCTTACCAAGATAAAAAAACAAAACAAAACAAAACTTAGATTTAGAAGAGTTAGATCATGTATCTTGTTTTAACAGTTAATTTCTTATTCTCAGTGTTCATACATCTGCAGACATGCATATTTCTAGATTTAACTATCTTAATTCAAGAAATCATGTTCAGTGAAATTATCGTGCTGCATGTTTCGAGTACCTTTTTCCCCTTTTTCTTCAGATTTAGTATTTTTATCTTGCTTATAAACACCCCTTTTTTGCAGTCCAAACATTATGACACAGACTTTGTGATGTTTTGATAGTCAAGGATAACACCATAAACAAAACCATAAACTGTTCAGCTGATTTCAGTAATGCTGTTAGATGAAAGTCAGAAACTAGATTTGACTTTATAATATCATGTCTGTTGCATGCTTTGTAATTTTAAAAACTAATTTAAAAGAATCTTCTTCCACAACTTAAAAAAACAGAATAAAGCACAAGCATAAAGATTTACTTCAAATTAATGAACTTCACAAATATGTATTTTTCAGGTTCTGCTGTTGAGCCTAGACCTAACAGCCTATGCAGCTATATATATACGATTGCCAAGAAAGTTGGAATAAATTTGATTTATTCTTGATAGATAAAGTGTAATGGACTCAGTATGTAATCATTACACCAGGTCAAAGGTGATTACTGATGTGTATAAATAGGAGTAAAAAGAGGAATGTGTATTAAATGAAATTATTAGAACTTTATGGGCAACAGTGTAGTATGTTTGTAGTCCTTAACAGGGGTAAACACTGCCTATTCTGAGTTTTTTTGTTTTTGTAAATACAATATCAAATTTGCTGGAAAATAAACTGGCCACTACAAAATGTTTGGTCCATTGTTTGATACAAATGTTTGAAATGTTTGATACAAAATGATCCATGTCCATGCAGAAATACAACATATATACCCCTAAGTAGATCATATTCATCTATGGTCTAGACTATTAATAATTAATGATGAATCTAGCAACCAAAACTGAATAGAAGAGCGGGAGCAGATCTAATGAGATTCATTCCTTTGCAGTTATACACAGAAACAGAAATGCATGACAAAATACACGCACACATGTAACCAGGTGTACTGACCTCCCGCAAAGATCCTTTGCAGCGCAGTAGTTTGTAGAGAACAGTTACAGGGATACAGAGCATGGAGGACAATGCCAGTGCCCAGCCAAGTGCTTCACCCCACAAGGGGTATGTGTATACAGTATTGTAGGTCAGGGGCTTGTAGTTCACCACGTGGAACAGGAACACTCCCTAGAAACACATGAAAACCTCAGCTATTTCCACATGAAGGGTGTACCATATATAGTACATATGGAGTAACACGTACCACACAGACAAAAGGTGTGATATAGGACCAACACCACTTCATGTATGGTAGAGGCTGGTAGCCAATCATACGAGCCACGTCGTCCATGAAACGGTCTGCACCTGACACAGATGACATAAGGGGTTTTATGACAAAGCATTGATCAGTGACGTCTCTATTGTTTGTGTAGCACTTGTGAAGTGTTGTCTCACCATAGACCCATGCAATCACCACACACTCCCAGAAGGCCTGCCACAGCAGAGTGATACCACTGGCAGAGTAGTAGTCAAACAGCTGGAAGACATACATCCCTCCCTAACAAAAAGAGAGGAAACACTCTTCACCATGGCCATCCTGTTAATACTTTATGTGTGACCTACTTCTAGCCTTGTCTCCACATTATTCCTTTGCCCCACTTCATTCCTGGCTATGGTTTCCTGAGTGCATGATCGATGTGTTAGGTACACAATAAATACTTGCAAATATAGATAACGCTAAATTAAATATTAACTGGATCTTCTTGCATAAAATTCAAGAATTAAACAGCTCATGTAAGACCCCAGTTATAACAATAAATGCTCCAAACAATGTTTAATTATCTGTCCTCTGTCTACAATTGACCCATCTAATAAGAATACTTTCAATAACTCTTCAGTGTACCTCTGTCACCATAGACATGTCAATAAGGAAACAGATGATGCAGCAGATGGCTGCTACCACCTCTCGCCGCAGGGATCCCAGGACAGATTTAGGGGGTAGCATGTCCATGATTCCTGTTATTAAACCTTCAACCCCTACAAACTGAAAAAAGACAAGACAGAGCAAGAAAGACAGATGACAGCGTTACATTTACAACCAAAATTTACAGCCAGTTATACCTCTGCCAACTGGTGAGATTGCAGTTTCCAGTCTAGACAGGGTCAAATTCCTTATATGTGTTCACATGATTGGCCAATAAAGCAACTTAAAATGTGGATGTTGCTAAAAGGTTGATTCTTCATACACTTCTTCAGCCTGCCAGCAGAAAAGACAATCTATATATGTGGGCATCCTGACCAAATGGGAATTATGGTAAAAATATTACATTCCGTTTCTGAGATATAGCATTGAATAATGACCAGCAATAATAATGTTATGTCGAAGATGATCTTAGACCTTTTAGATATGAAATGTTTAATACTTGATCATTGCATCCTATTGAACATTGGTATGAAATTTTGACAAATTGGCAAATGAAATCCTCAGTCATAGTCCAAAACCAACATGACATGTGAAAAACTATCTCTGACCTTTATCCACCAAAATCTAATCTATTCATCCTTGAGTCCAAGTACGTGTTTGTGCCAGTTCCCTCAAGGTGTTATTGAGATAACATGTATGTATGACAGGACAAACAAAACCTACAGTGGAATTTTTTGCTAGTGTGGAGGAATATATATACTTAAAATATACACTGAGATTCTAAAAAATATTACATTACATGAGTAAGAAATCAGAAAATATATATTATGATAAGTTAAAAATGTCTGTTTGATTCTTTATTTTAGATGTGAGTGGTAGCCCAACCCCACTTCTTCTGGATAATCCTCCCTCCATCCAATCAACTCATGTCAGACGCACTGGTCTGACAGACTTACATGACATCTGACTGTGATTTTGCAGGTGAATCTGTCAGTTCAGACTTAACCCCCCCTCCTCATTCTGCCAATACCACAATGGTCATGTGTATCTTGCATATTTCTAACTACTGAATGGAAAACAGAGAGGGTAGAACAGCAGTACTGTTTTTTTTTTTTTTTTTTTTTTTTTACATCATTTACTCGAAAGGGCCAATGTGTCTATGGCAGGAAAAACTGAGAAAGCTGGAGACGAAATGGGAGAGAGAATAGAAAGTGAGAGTAAATGAATGGATTGAAGCAAAGACAGATGCTCTCTGTGTGAATCAGACAGAAGCTCATTGACAAATCCCTGGGCTGTAAAACAATGGATGTAGGCACTGGCTCAAACAGACACACAACAAACAGGCAGCTAAGAAATGCAGTGTTAAAATTGGACACAATATGTCTAGACTGTGTTGCACTATTGTGAAAGGTAGAGGAGAAAATAAGACAATATGGTGGATAGTGCCCCTGTATTCATTGTAAGTGAAATGTTAAAATGTTAGAGTCAAAATGATGTAAAAATATACCACTAAATGTTAAAGGACTGATATTCTGCCTTTTTAAAATGGAATTATGCATTTTAAAACATTTCCCTGTGGTCTACATAAACTGTAAATTTTAAGCTTGGGTCTGAATTCTTCATTAATTCAACTCCACAGGTCCATCTTCAACCCTATTTCTGAGTAATGACAGCAGAAAGGTCGTTTTGAGCTCTGGCCCTTTAAATGCAAATGAGCCACTTCACGCCCCACCCCCTCCAGGTTGTTGGTTGTGCTGCTCTGTCCCATTCAACCAACAACTGAACATTTTAGGTAACCAGCTCAAAGTTTGGACATATTCTCAGTATGGACTACAACCACTGCTGCTGACTAACAATTATGTTGTACTCGAAGAAATGTTCGTCAGAAGTCTTGACCTTATATGAGCAAATGTTGTTATGTAACTAGTTTTAGACGTAACAAATTAAGCAGGAATTGAAATGGGTTGTAGAAATCCAGTCAATTTTTGCAAAAGTGAATATAAAGATAGCTTTGCAGCACCTGGAGGGTTCATTTTCAAACTTTTGGAACTATTAGGGTCCAAATACACAAATAAATGTACCAAAGACTAATAAAAGTGGGTGTCGCCAAATATGACCCCTTTAAATGTGTACAGTCTCTACACAGTTGATACACAAACGCATATGTGTGCGTATGTATTACCTGGCTGTCCAGACCCAGTATGAGCAGCATAAAGAAGAAAAGTGCTGCCCAGAGTGGCGCCAGAGGCATCAGAGTCACAGCCTTGGGATAGGCTATAAAGGCCAGACCTGGACCTGCACATTAAGAGACAGACAAAGAGTAAGGGGCAGATAGATAGCTCTTCCTGCCTATAACTGTGTTGTTTCCATGAGTTTCAGGGGAATTGTATTCTTACCACTCTCAGCTACCTTACTGATGTCCACTCCTTGCTCTGCAGCCATGAAACCCAGCACAGAAAACACCACAAAGCCTGCAAAAAAGCTGGTTCCACTATTAATGAGGGCCAGCACGAACGCATCCCTAGCAAGAAATAAAGACGAAGAAAAGGCAAAAGGGAAGAAACAGAGACATTGTGAGAAAAAAATATGCTTCATCATTTCCTGCAACATGAGATGTGGAAATATTGGGAGACAAATATTTCCAACAGCAGAGATGAGTTGAGATGCTAAAGAGGGAATCAATAACAATTTCTCTAAGAGCTGTTGCTGTCTGTGTTCTGAGCAGGTAGACAGCTGAGAGCACAAAGGCCAGAGCAAAGTGTCGCTCAAGGTCTGAGTCTGAAAATAAACTACTGACGATCTGCATTAATGTGTCCAAGTAGAACCTGACTGATGTAACAACAGCAGTGAACACTGACAACTGGAATTTCTAGTATTTCCAGGGCATCTTCTGCTCCATTTTACACTGGATTTTTTTTTTTTTACTCCACGTCAATCAAATCATCAAGAAGATTACTTTTCAGATAAATATGTGTAAAATCTGTGAGTTTCTAGTTTTACATACAGTACATTAGACTTTTCAACAATACGACACTGAAATTAGCTCGACCATAACATCATGAAAATACTAATAAATTAGGTGATTTTTCATAACGAGTACTTATGCTTTTGATACACTTATCTGAAAGTACTTTTCTTGTAATGAACGCTTATTAATTGTGGTATTGCGTTCCCGGCAGCTAAATCCAATAACTTCTGAACCACTAATCCTATCTATACATGTAAATAATTCAGGTAAAATGCAGTTTTGCATCTTTTCACTGACATCAGACATGTCTTACTTGGACGTTCAGAGGCTCCGTAGTGAATGTGGAAACACTGTCATCTTTTGCAGCATTGATTCACCAGTAAAACCCATGTAGTCTGACAAATGAGTGGATGTAGACAGTTGTTTTTACATTCAGTTAATTATATCTTTTGATGACGTCCCTTTGGCTTCAGTTTTCCCTGTTCTTATAGAATAACTTTGAATATGGTCAGTAAGTTACATATTGGAAAAAAACCTGTTATTCACAGATATCCTGCTTTGGAAGTCACCACAAAATAATTTTAATTCTTTAAGGGTTAACTTAATTAAATAACCTGAAAACCCTCCACTCATGACTCCACTCATCACTTTACATTATTAATTCTCTACAGTATATATATCTATCAATATATTCATTGTGGATTTTTTTTTTACATCCTATAAAAGAAATACAAAAACAGTCAGGCTCTACTTGCAACTATCCAGCCAACAACAACATTGTTATCTGTCTACACAACCAGTAATGACCTTTGTTATTCCAACACGTTGTTCTGGCAAGACTCCTCAGTAGTATAAAGAATGTATAAACAACAGTAACTCCATGATAGCTTTTAAAACACAGCTGCATCCTCGACTCAGTCAACTATCAATAGACTCTATCAATATGAAGCAGTACTCAGAGGAATGTCTGAAGATGTAGATAATCAAAACATGGGAGAGTGAGTGTTTGGGTTATTATGGCAGCCCATATCCAGACCACAATGATTACATAAGACTAAAAGTCCACACAAACATAAGTGGCACAATACTCACTGTCCACCAGAAAAGGAAAGAAGATGAAAGACAACATATAAATGACATATCTTGATATGTGGTGATATGTTTTTGCCCAATTCTACTACTTTTTCTACCTGAATGGAGCTTTAGCTGCATTTGTTAACCTTTAAAACAAATTAAATATTGCATTTGGGTACAAGTTGACAGTTATTGTTGAAGTTTTAATGCTATAAACTTGCTGGTGAGGAACATTGATATTTTATGGCATAGCTTGACATATTAGAAGATAACCTTACTTGTTTCATGCCAAGAGTAAGATAAGAAGTTTCATAAAACTCTTCAATATAAAGCTTCTGCCAGCACCAAATTGATTTAGCTTCATGTTTGGTGTCCAAACATGAAAGTGGTATCATGATAGAATTTAATAATTAACTTCATCAAGTCATCAAGCACCGTGAATGTATCAAATGTCACCATAGTCTATTTGAAGGTTTATTTGTCTGCTCTAGTGTTGCTCAAAGGTGAATAAACTTATTCCACACATACATTAAACACAAAAAAACCCCTGAGTCCTAAACATCAGTCTATTCCTGGGCTACTCTAAGTGTGTGTGAGAACCAGGGCTGAGCAAGCATACCTCCGAATTTCAACTCATCTTTCAACTTCCAATTAAGGTCAAGGCACTGAAAATATCTGGATATTCCAGAGGCTTCCTCTACTACTGGCATTCCAGAAATGCATGCACTAACAATGACCCCGATTTACTTTTGTGGCGCCGATCACCAGATTGGATAACTTAATATATGTGTTTACATCTGTTGAGGGTAAACATAGCAAAGCACATGTTATCATTCATAGGCCAGTTGAATCTATAAAGACATTATTTATGCTTGCACTTTACTTCACTACGTGGCCTTAGTTTACCTTCTATAATACAAAACCTCTCCCTTAATGCAAAATATAACTTATTACATATTCAGAGGTGAAGGTCAGAGCTTCCAGGTACTTCCATTTTGATCAGGGAGGGAAAAGACTTTAGATCTGTAACCTGAGCAGTGTGCTAGGAACTGTTAAAGCCTTCGATCGGAATTCCTGGCACAGTCAGAGGTTACCATAATGTTTTCTGATGGCCACACATATGTATGATGTAAAATTATGGCATTAAAATTACATTTAGCTTCTGAACAAAACAAATCAAATCTTACACTGAAATATGTCTTTGCACTTACTCATACCTGAGCTATTTTTAGAGGTTAGAGCTCTGTCTACCTTCACAGCCATCAGAAATTCTACTACTTCAATCGCTGTGAGTGAGTTCATAAAGTAGTTTTCCCTGGAAATAATGTGTTTGAGTGTCTGTAGTGATGAATGTTTAATCACAGAAATGTTTCATTCTATTTTTTCATAGTACTTGAGTCGACAGTCACACACAGGACTATTCAGAGAGTCTGGCTGATGATATTTGTGTTGATGCTGGCCTCATTCCATTGACAGAGGGGTCTGACTTCATGTTGTTTTCAAACTCACTGGTAACAGTTGTTATGGAAGCGGTTGTAGCTGCCCAGTGCAGTCAGAGCACCCAGTCCGATGGCGTAAGAGAAGAAAATCTGAGTGCCAGCGTCGATCCACACCTACCACAGAGAAAAACATCTGGGTCACGTTTCACTATATATGACTTGTGTTTTTCTGATGCTGATCAACAACTTGCCCAATTTTTCATGAACACAGTGAAAACTGTTGAAAACATTTTACCTGTGCTTCTCCGAGTTTTGACCAGTCTGGTTTTAGGTAATACACAATCCCATCTAAAGCTCCAGGCAGAGTGACACCATGGGCCAAAAGAACCACCAGAACCAGGTAAGGGAACAGGGCTGTGAAGTACACTACCTACAAAAAGATCAAAAACAAAGGAGTCAGGAACACATCAGGTTCTTGAGCAGCATACTTGGGAATGGGAAGAATTTAAAACTCCCCAGTAAAACTTACAGGTCCAGTGTGTAAGATTTTGCTGGATCAGAAGAATATCCATATTTATGTTTTTATTGATGTAGATTTACCTGAAAATGTGTTACCTCTGAATGACAAAATTATATTATATCTACATGAGAGTCAATGTGGACAGGTAGCAGCTTTCATGTTCATGTTTTAGTGGCCATCAAAGTGGAGGGTGAGGCAAGGGGCATGCAGCTTGTCGCAATATGCACCCTTACCACTAGATGGCACTGCATCTTACACACTGAACCTTTAAGCACATTTACACCCTTATATAATACAAACAAAGTGCATAAACTTTGTGGCTAGCTGGTAGTTTAGTGGTTATCAATGTTCTCTATCAGCTATGGTCAAAGGTTTCAATGTCACTGCACCAAAGTATGGTTTGGTTTTACAGTATCATTTTGATTAAGCAATTACCTGCTTGTAAATACTCAAGTGATTAGAAGAGGCCCATTTGGTCCTTCCTGTAGAAGATGTGTAATGGGCCCTGTCATGTTACTTTGAAGAAAAGGTAGCCTGTAAATGGAAAGCCAGACAATTTGTAAACCTCCTGCAATAGCAGGGGTTTTTGGCAGACCTTTTCAGACAATAGTCCTTAAAACTTGTGCTGACAAAGATGCCCCAACTACCCACTAGAAACATAAATTCCCAGCTATTAGAAGCAGTAATAAAAGGAAAGGAGGAAGAAAACACATACAGTATTTGCCTCAGTCATACACAAAGTGAACATGAGGATAAAGCCTCTTTCCTGCTCTCAAACATCTACATGGTGGAAAGTTTCTAATCGGCTTAAAGCTGGCTGGCTAGCTCAATCTCCTTCATTATTTTCCTCTTTCTCTAAGAGCTTTGGCCACTGTGGAGACAAAAGTATGCAAACACAGACATCACCACATGCAATGAAATAAGTAGTCTTCATTTTAGCCAATGTATCAAAGAACATACAGTATAATTAAAATTAGGTGGAATGGACTCAATGTCACTTTGAAGAATTTCTATGTACACTTAATCATACCCGGGATTTAGGAATCAGTAGAGCGTTATAACCTGACTGAAGCACTAAGCTATAATACACGTGAGAGAAAAGCAAAAATTAAAAAATAATACACGCAAATTAGTGCACATTCACAGGATACACGTGTGAGCTTATGTCTGAGTTCATATGTGAGTCTAGACATTGATCCTGCCACCATACAATAGCTGATTCAGGGGTCGCGGGGAAAAACACTTCAAAGTATAGACCTTTGCATAAATCCATGTGGGTATTACTTTGCACTCTGTGAACCCTATTTACATTAAACATATACACATGAGGGCATTTCATAAACCCATACAGTAATATGTTTACAGTCATAAACTGTGCAGTCAGAAAAGACTTTACCTTGCCAGTAGATTTAACTCCCTTCCACATGCAGAAGTAAACAATGATCCAAGTGGCTATAAGACACAGCACCATCTCATAGCTGATTTCACCAGGCTCATGAAGCCCGCCAGACAGACGGAGAACTTTACGTCTAGTAGAGGGAACACAAAGGAAAGAAAAATATGATTGAAGATAATAATCAATGCTAATATCTTCATAAATGTTAACTCTACATTGCTAATTGAGTTGTATGTGCATGTTAAAAACCTATAAAT
The DNA here is from genome assembly GCF_902148855.1 of Sphaeramia orbicularis. Taxonomy (NCBI): domain Eukaryota; kingdom Metazoa; phylum Chordata; class Actinopteri; order Kurtiformes; family Apogonidae; genus Sphaeramia; species Sphaeramia orbicularis. The sequence goes on from NC_043963.1 coordinate 32,481,662, forward strand.
AAAGACTACCCTTACAAAACACGCATACGTATCTACAAACTGTGGATACATACTCCCAAAACTCGATGACTGGGGAGCGCATGCCTTCGGCCTCCATGCAGGTGCCATTGAGGAGGAGATGGGCCGAAGACAGGTTCAACTGTGGAGTGGAGGAGAGGAGGTTGGAGGGGGTCACAGGAGCAGCAGCAGGTGACGTCATAGCCGCCTGAACAGCACTGCGGTTATGGCAGGTGCGGCGAAAGTCCTGTGTACAGTTGGGGGTGTTCCAGGGGTGTCCACAGGTGGCCCAGGGCAGTGGGTTGGTGAAGGAGTGGAAAAGAAAGTAGAGGCCCCACACCAAAATCATGATGTAGTATGTGTTACAGAAGAACACAATCACCATGGAGGCCAACCCCAACCCTGAGAGATGGAAAAGGAAGGCAGTATAGTAAGTCACATGTTTAGAGAGAAATACTAAGGTATAAGCAATATGGACAAAAAAAAGCATGTCTTGATATATTTTGCCAACATGAATGACAACGGATATAAAACTAGGCTATATATCACATACCACAATATCATTTTTGATTATTTAGACATTTTTTATGGAGATTAGTGGCAATGATTGTTGTGATATAATTCTATATCATGACAGTTATCCGTATTGTAATGTAAATTTTTTTGTCATAAGGTCCACTGTGTTTGCACTGTTAAATAAACCACAAAATATTTCAGTTTTGTGGTTTCACTACTACTCTACTACAGAAATACTTATATGTGTGCTGCAAAAAAGTCCCAATCATTGTTTTGAAAATTCTATCTATATTTTTTGGCAAATTTCAGCTTTTTTTTGTACTATTCTGACCATAAACTTATAAGTTGTAACTTTACTTATTTATATATGCATACTTTTTTTATACTTTAAGTCTATTTTGTTTGTATTAATACTTTTATCTGCCATGACAGGGATCGCTGTTAAAATTTCATTGTATAATCATGTGCAATGACAATAAAGAATCTATCTATCTATCTATCTATCTATCTATCTATCTATCTATCTATCTATCTATCTATCTATCTATCTATCTATACTCATCCTTCAAACTTTATATAAATGGAGCAATTTCATTATGGATTGCTATGACAGCTTTTTTTGTATCATGTTTTTCAACAATGCCACCAAGCCCTGATCTTGTTATTTTTCCAAAGTAGGTTATATTTTCAGGAGATAAATGCCATACAAGACATAACAAAACACTGGCTTTACAGCAGCAGCAGAATACATGACATACATTAAAGCAGGTAAAAATGGAGTAACTGAACATGCCAAATGCCACCCTACACCAAAGAATCCCTATAAACTTATATTAACCCTGATACTCAGGCGTAAGATGAAAAAAACAACAACAACACAGAGAGAAAAACTGAAATACAGTAGCATGTCTCATCATATTGGCTTAAAAAAGGTATCTGTGATAAACTTGTTTACTGTATCCTGTGTAGAGGCAATTTGCACAAGTATCTGCATACCAGTTAACACATTCATCCACATACCTTTGAAGAGGGGAGCGATGTTCCAGGCAGAGACCCCTCCCTGCTTCATGAACTGTCCCAGGGCAATTTCAAGGAAGAAGACTGGGATGCCCCCGATGAACACTATCAGTAAGTATGGGATGAGGAACACCCCTGCAAAATACAACACAGATCATCAGTGAAAATGCTGGACTGTCTCACCCTGGAAAATGATATATGTTGATCGGATAAACACTGAAAAACTATGTTAAATTAAAGAACCCGCAAGGTCTGGAGACATGTTGGGAAATGAGAAAATCATTTGAGTGTTTCATGATTCTATTGATGGAATAACAGTAGCAATAATGTCATAAGATGACAACATCACATTGCTGAATTCCTGGTACCAACCCTCACTGAAAGGCTTGTGCATCAGTAGTGACTGTGAAGTTCACAAGGTTAATGTGTGTTTACTTTCATTAAAAAACATCATTACAGGCAAAAGTGTATTTCACACTTCTGAAAATTAATGATATTTATGCATAGATTCATCATATTGCACATATTTGGACATTTACTACAATTACAGAGGAAGTAATTAAGTAAGATTAAATTTGAACTAGAATTAGAATAAGGAATATGCCTTTTTTCCACACCCTTCAGATAATATGTTTTGATACAATGAATGTGCCACGTGTACCCACAGAGGTCTGAAAAGTAATTCCTAACATATATACAGTACTGTGAAAAAAAGCCATACACACATACTTATTTCTCATTCTCTCTTCTTCAAATACAAGAAAACATCAAACACAAATGCATAGCCTTAAAGACAGACAAAAAATGAACTAAATGGGCTGTAAAGTTTAAAATCACTATTTAGTGTGACCCCTGACTCCATGACAACAAACAACACAAACAATTAGAAACATCTGACTTGTGTTGAATGAAACCTGGTATAAAACATCAGAAAATGCATGCAATAAATCTGAACAAAATTTGTCTGAACAAGTTAAAGACATGTTAAGTGCAAAGGGAGGTCACACTAAATACTACCTCTTACCTCTATAGAAGCTGTTTTTATCCCTAAACTTTTGTTTTTAATGCTGTACATACTTCACATATACCCTGACTGTATCTTAACACAGGGACTGGGAAATGCATGTGTGGTCATTATAATTTTACTAAACCAACAAACCGACTGTTAGCTGAGGACTTTTGCACAGTACTGTACATGTAGAAAATTAACAGATAGAATGAGATGAGTACAGTAATAAGCACAGACATTTAGGAAGTCATATTAAAATTATGGGTAAACTAATAATTGATAAATCATTACAACAATGTATGATCTATGATAATAATATGCGGGGTAGAAAATGTTTAGGAAAAGTACTTTTTTAAGGGCACGTGTTGCACAGCTTTTACTTATCAGACAACATAACCAGAAACTGATACAGTCAAGGCCACATATAACACACTCAAAGTCTGTGTGGAAAATAACTCCATTGTCTCCCATTCCACAAGTATTGTCACATATTGGCCACTATTGTCCCAGAACTTGCGTGGAGAAGAAGGAGGCAGAGACAAAGGACTATCAGATGGAGACAGCAAACGACAACTGACTCCTGTAGGAGTTATTAGGCCTGATGGAGACATCAAGGACTTGTTTCATTTTGATTAGCAGCAGTCAGCCTGGGGGGAATTGGTTTATGCTCAGCGTTTCTGTCAAATAATCTTCTTTGGATTTTGGTGCTGTGGCAGAAGCTTGTTTTATGAAATACACAAAAGAAAACAGGTATTAAAAAGATGGCATGGGACATTTAACTCTAAATCCAACTGCAGCGATTTGGATTGAATAATAATATAACAGGGTGATGCCACCACAGTGCGCAGATGGGAGGGAGTCACATGATCAGCTATGACGCAGAGCAGGGAGAAGCTGAAAGAAAGGGAGGGAAAGATAGATAGATCACAGAAGAGGCAGGCAGAAAAAACTGGGACAAAGCAGTCGCAGTCGTAAAGGAGGTTCAATAAATATATAAATGACACACTAAAGCATTGGTCTAGTTGGCTCTGCAACACTTCCTCTGATTGACAATTGTGCCTCATTTAGTCCATCATCCTTTATGTCATTCTCTGAGAGAAGAGGGGCTGTAGCCATATAAGGAAACATTCGTGAGAGTGAGTCTAAGAAAGAAAGGGGTGGGAGAGAGAAATAGAGACAGGGTGAGAGAGAGAGAGAGAGAGAGCAAAAGAGAGAGATGCAATGAGAGGCGTGAATGGAATGACGGGAGAAAATGCTTATGCTGTCATACCCCAACATATTGGCCAAATCATCTAGGAACTGCATCCTTAATAGGCTTAAGTAAATCCTCTCTAATCATAACTGGACCAGACACACCGGACCTAGCCACTCACTTACAAATAAATAAATAAATAAATAAATAAATAAGATTTACACAACATTAAATCCACGCTTTTACAGTGCATTCATTTTTAACTGTCTCAAATGGAGCATGCTCTAGTTTTAGGTGACGAACAGGTCTTACATAGAGACAATAAGTACCCTGTTCTTATCTTTTATTGTTACTGTGATACAAGGTGCTTTCTAGGTTGGTCAAGGACGAAAAAAATGACGTACTACAGCGGATGTGGCTCTGACACTGAGCGTCGGAAAGGACAGGCACAGTCACAAGACCTTTATTGTGTGACATATCCATATGCCTCCTTATCAGGAGGAGAGCGGCAGAGAGCACCTTTGTATGCTACATGAGTGCTGGGCAGGAGAACAGGGGGTGGACTGTGTGAGGCAGTCCATTGTTATACGATACCACAAGGTGGGTATCAGAGCCATGGGTCATAAGACGCACACACACGCGGCGGAGGGAGGGGTGGACGAAGACACACACTCTCATTCAGTTTCATTTAAACAAAACGCCTCGTAAAAAAATAGAACTGTGGGTAGGTCAGAGATAAGAGACGTGGAGGCCAAAGGCTACAGTCAGGGGGGGTTACTACAGGGCAAGTTGGCATTGATGAAAAAAGAGCGGATACTCATAAATGAATAAGACAAGTGAAAGTGGAGTAATCTCACATGTCTGTAACAGCAACAGGAACACTGCAGGGAAACTTGTGTCTGTCAAGCATCGGGCTGGGGTAACACAAAGTTGAACCACGTGGGTGGGCATGGCTTTTAAGCTACGTGCTTCCAGCCACGCAGGCCCCGCTTTGTTTCCCTATTATGCCTCTTACAGTATTATGCCCTGCAATTCTTCTTTCACTGTTCTCCTACCCTTTCAATTAATCAAGCTGTCAACATTTCTGTGCCAGCTAAAAGGCTTGTGAATGGGTCCTAGAGCCTTTTTCAAGCTTTCAAAGTTTTAAAAAAGTCAATATTCTGCTCAAGTATGTGATTCTAACACACAATTAACTAAGTTAGATGCAAAGACTGGCTCCTGCAAGTGAAACTGAGAAACAATGTTAAATTTTGTATTTTTCGTTACTAGACGAATAAGATTGGCGGATATTTCCTCCAGGTGTACCTCAGGGCTCTGCACTTGCTCCCATTTGTTGTTTGCGACTGGATGGCACAACTATCACGTGAGAATGTGGAGTAGAGTTAGTTTGTATATGGTATTTAAAGTGTGTTCATATAGACAAAACAAACGTACTCAACAGAACTCAGTGCTCATTAATCTCATTGTCAGTCCTTTACTTGGAAGACAATTATTTTGAATTGAAATGGGTTTATCAAGATTGTTCCACACATACATAAGGCAGGCTTTTCTTATCATTTCAGGGCTTAGGCGCAGTATCTAAGATATTTTGGGCATCACCTAAACCAAATGAATGTAAAATCAATGTGGATTGGATCAGGACTAACTAAATTATTTTTCCCAGATCTAATGGCTGCAGGTGGTCTATAGTGGACTGACTTTTTTAGGTGTTTATTTATCTCACTTGTTTTATGCATTATCTGTTGAAGTCAGACATTTTTAATCAGATATGTTGAGAATAAAGGTGATGTGAATTGTATTTGATTGAAAATTATTAAAAGAAAAAAAAAAAGTGTAAGGTCCCCCAGACATCCTGAGTTGCTGAGTTTCCACAAACCTACAAAGAACACTCTGGGAAAGCCATGAGTCAGAACACCCAAAGCTCACCTCCTCCATTCTTGTAGCAGAGGTAAGGGAACCTCCACACGTTGCCCAAGCCCACTGCAAAACCCACGCACGACATGATGAAGTCCATCTGTCTGGTCCAGGTTTCCCTCTCGACCACTGGTACTGCTACAGTCCCGTTCCCGTGTGAAGCCACAGCCCCATCCTGATTCTGTGGTGGTCCAGCCCCTCCTCCATCACCACACCCTGAACCTGCTCCGGGCACAGGCACCAGGGGGCGAATCGATCCACTGCCCTCTTCCTCGGACAGGGTCCCTGCCTCCAGCTGGGGGAGGCTGATGTCACCTGGACAGGAAAAGACTGGGTCAGATGAAAAGGTGTATGGCAAGAAGAAAGAAGAAGACAAGTAAAAGGATGAGTCAAAATATATGAAAGCAGGAATAACAACACCTGAATAAAGCTAATAAAATATCCACAGTCAGCAGACAAGACCATACATTATATCAGAACAACATGGTGAAACCTGAAATCTATAAATCCCACACTGAATACACATTCATAACTTCATCACGTCAGCACTTGCGACAATTGAATCATGGTGTCTTGGACCAGACCAGCTCTGAATGGAAAAGAGAGAATGTCGGTTTTCCATTCATCGCAACAAAGCTGAAGTACAACCTTGCTTTATTATTACAAACCTTAACAAAACTGTAATATATACCACGTCATGCTGCACATATCCCATTCTTCAGGCCAGCTGCCCTTCATTATTAGTATTTGGGCACAAATCGTGCTGTAGTTGTGTCATCATCAGTCTGTGAGCTCTTGTTCATTCTGTTTCTATCTCTCATGTACACAACATGGTGATTACTATACTGCAGTACAAGAAGGTACATCTCAAACTCTCCTCTGTTTTGGACGTGTCTATTCACAAACAGACTCTATATCTCAAACACAACGTGCCGCTTCTTCTGTGCCGTTCCATGGACTCAGTGTCAGCCGCTCAGTTCTGGATGCAAAGCAAAGCAGCTGAATCCAGATCAGAGCAGTTTGAGGAGGAGTGTGAACAGAGGAGAGGAAAAAAAGTGGAAGAGGTAAAAGGATGTCGGATCATACCTGTAGTTTAACATCATCTGATCATTATGAGGGGCAGACAAGCATAGCCTATGATAATCACTCTTAGGGTCAGTGTTTTCCATCTATTTTTGATGGAATTGTGTAATTTTTAAGGATGAATAATTCAGAGCATCCACCAGGGCAGACACCTGCCACTAGAGTTCAGCATATTCATCTGCAAATGACTTCTGTCCAGTTGAGTCTGCTGTGAATGTGCATAAGTACATGCATGAGTTGTGAAGGAAAATGTGGGCTGAGGCATGTTTAGTGCTGCTGAAAAAACGTGGCATTGACTGGTGTGTGTGTGGGGGGGGGTTTCAATTCATTATAACAGGTAATGGTCAAGTCATACAGTGAATAATAATAAGAATAAAAAAATAAACAATGGAGGCCATAAGCTACATCTTACTCACCTTGGCTCTTCTCTTCCACTTCAGGTGACATATTGTTGGGGGAAAAGCAGAAAAATATGTGTTTTTTGTTGCAAAATGAGATCAGGCTGCCAGGAGCGGTTGAAGTTTGATATGAATGCCTGACTACAAAGGCACCCAGCGGGCTGACGGAGGCAGACACAGGGATGGAGCCACAGTATGCAGCACCGCTCCACTTTTCTTTTCTATTTTTTTTTTCTTTCTTTCTTTTTTTTGGATTTTCTGAGTTTGTTATTTCGCCTTCTTGGAATTAAAAAATAAAAATCTCAGTTTTTTGTGATTATCACTCAGCTCAGCCAAGAGATGGAAAATTCACAAAGCGCCTCGGTCAGTAGAGCCGTGGACGGAGGAGATTCAAAAGCAGTCGACGAAGCACTTGAAGGTAAGCCTGAAGAATCTCATGGAGAACAGTTAAATGAAAATAACGCTGCGCCTTAGACTGGAGGTCTGCTGGGTTTAAAGAGCCAAGTCAGAAGTCCATGAACCTTTGAACGTGATGCCGCAGTTCGACAGACGAAGAATGCGATCGGCTCCACGGTCCGTTAGCTGTGACGGCCGCTCCCCCCGCCTCCTCCTCTTGCTCCCCGTCCTCCTCCTCCTCCTCCTCGTCCTCCTCCTCCTCGCGCCGCCGCCGCCGATCCTGATTGGCTGCCGCGGCTCTAGTGTGGTGCGCACAGCATCAGCAGCAGCAGCAGCGTTCAGTCCAAACCAGGAGTCACAAGGATGGATTTATTACACCGCACATGTCCTTGACCTGAAATCACACAAATAACTGCAGATAAATGCCCACAGGTGGCCCTTTATTTGCTTTTATTTTTAACACACCCTCAAGGGTTTTGAGGACGATCTACATGAGGTCATTTAAAGAATGATCCCCTAAATAATCACTATTTCCTGTTTTTATCTAAGTAGGGCTGTGTATCAGCAAGAATCTGGCGATACCATATAAATCATACTACTATTTTTCTAAGTAGGGCTGTGTATCGGCAAGAATATGGCGATACCATACAAATCATAATACTAGAATCACGATACGATTTATCATGGTATATCAGGATACTGTTAAAAAGGCCATTTTTTATTGTTTTGGTTTTTTTAAGATTTTTTTTTTTCAGTTTTTTCAGATTTTTTTTTTTAATTATTTTATTGTCATTTATTCATACATATTTTTAAGATTTTTATATATTTTTACGATTTTTTTCCTAGAAGAACTGAATTACACCACAAATCTGCACAAATACTAAACACATTTTCATTTGATCAAAACAGGATCTAATGCTGTATCACAAAATCTCCCTGTGTTAAAACTTAAATTAAATTTTTCTCATTGGCTTTTAATCAATGAGTGACATGTCTGGTTTTTTTATGCTGTTTTTTTTTTATCAGATTTTAATTTGTCTTTGTTTTTATGATGGTTGTATTTTGTTGTTCTTAGCCCGCTTTACACCCTGTGTTATCACTAGTTTTACTTACTTATTTACTTATTTAATCCCTTGTTTTATGTTTGGTGTATGGCACTTTAGCCAGCTGTAAAGTTCTTAAAGTGCATTATAAATAAAGTTGGTATGGTATGGTATGTTTTATGGACATTAGAGTTTAAGATCCTGCTCTAATGTTCATATTCTATTAGTTCATAACTAACATCAGAACATTATTTTTGTTCAGTCCCAACAAAGGAACTACCATCTGCCTCTCAGACAGTAAAAAGTGCTTTTAGGATGATTCAAATAACCATTATTTAATAAAACAGTGTTAAATTATAATAAATAAGATAAAAAAAACAATAAAGAAAACCAATAAAACAAACATGAACCTCCACCATATCTGCATTTGAATAAATACCTAAAAATATCGATACAGTACTTTTAATATTGATACAGTTTTTGGGAAATGAAATATCGCAACATATTGCAGAACCGATATTTTCTAACAGCCCTATTTCTAAGTATATATTAGGCTGATTTTTACCCTTCCATTATACCTACTGCCCTGTCTTATTACCTACTCCTCCCTTCCATTGTAGCTCGTATTATCAGGTCTAGACGTTTTTTATTAGCTCCTTCTGGCACCCTTTCAGTGGTGGAATCCGTCCAAAACCCATACTCTAATCCTTAACACCCTCTACTGCACTGTATGGATAAGGAAGAATAAAGCCTCACACTGCCTATAGAAAAAAAAAAAAAAAACTCTCCAAGACTGGATTTAACATCGAGCACCATCTAGTGGAGATTATATAAACTGATGTGGCAGGTGTTTCAATCCACACACAAATGAATGACACACTAGCCCAATTAAAACACTTATTTATATATTAAATAACATAGAACATATACAATAAAATACGGTAATAGATTCAGTGCAACATCAAGTTGTAATAAATATTCATTCATATAACTTAAATCACCAAGTGGTGGCAATAAATAACACTCAAATAAATAAATACTCTCATACATTTAAATATTTTTGAGTTGTGAGAACAAAAAAAAAACAACAAACACAACAGTTGTAATATCAAATACTAAAGAAAACGTCTGAATAACACCTGCAGGAACTGCCAGTGTAACGTGTAACAAGCAACATCCCGACCTCAACAGTCCTGCATTTGCTTTAAGTGCGGTAAACTCTTATTGAGTAACATTCATCAATAAAAAGCTCATTAACTACTTAAAAACCCTGACATTTTTTTTTTTAAAAGATGTATAAATTTCTCTTTAGGAAAGCACTGATGAATTGCTATGGCTCATAACAAAAGGCTTGAAATAACACAGGCCTAAAACGGGGCAGATGCCTAAAACCTAAAAAAGGCAGGTAAGCAGGTTTATGTCTTATTTACTTAACCTCATTTTTCTATAAGGCATGATTTAAAAGAGAATGATTCAGTGTGATAAAATAACCTGTACTTGTATATCACTGAGTATATACTAATGTAAAATAATTTCATATATTATTCATAAATTCTGAAGAACTACATCTGCCCATATTACGTACAATTTATACTCAAATTTCCATAATTTTCATAATATGACAACCATTTTAAATTAAGGTGGATATCCAAGCAGTAGCCTGAGACACATTATAAAATTAAATGGAAAGTTTTCTAAGATGATATTTTGAGTGCAGCTGTGCAATTTGTACTTTGAATACAGCATCCGACATTGTAGAAAGGTCTGCCAGGCGCCACTGTCTTCAAATATAGAGACTCGGGTTAAAATGATGGTTGCGTCAAATGGACATTCTCAGAAGGTCTGGCTATAGATCCTGGTGGAGGTCACTGTGTGAGAGAGGCTGGTAATGCTCCTCAAGGCTCGATTTAGCTTGATGTCTCTGAGCGACTAGTCTCTGGTAGCGGGCCTGCTGCTGGTGATCTGGATCCACGTTTACCCAGCTGTTGGCCACCCACTTCATCCCACGCTTGACCGGGCAGTCCCCATGTAGCGAGTATTCATCCAGCTCACCCATCCAACCTTCCGTAAACAAGGGTAAAAATGTAACAAAACTGACGAGAATGCAGAGAATAAACGACTGATGAAGTGAAATTAAATGTGATGTCAGATAAATGTCAACAGTGAATCCTAATGACAGAGGACATCATTTGATTTGAACCATGTCATTTTTTCTGAAAAAACACTAAACTTTCTTATGGTTGATCTAAAACGCTATACAAACTTGCTACAGTGAACATATGGCTGCTGCTACAGCCCTTCTTTACTAGTTACCAGTGATAGAAACTGATGTTTGAGCAAATTTTTGGTTCTGCAAGTAACAGTAAAAAAACAAAAACCGTCTGTAACTATCTCAACCAGTCAGTAACAGAGATGATTCTTTTTGTTTTGATCAGGGGAATGAATGCTCCTGAAATGACAAATGCGATGATTTGCAACCACAGTGTGCATCTGCAAATTTGTGGGTGGAGTTTCTGAAGGAGCACTGATGGGAAGTGTGTGCTTGTTTACTGTTGAGTTAATAAATTAAGTCTTTCTCAGAAATGAATTACTCAGCCTTTAAATACATTCAACAGTGAGTAGGTTTACATGTATTCTACTTTTATTCTGAATGTAACAATACTCTGAATTTGAAACAGGATCTTTCCTTTATACAGAAGACAGAATTTGGCCTCTTTCTGTGGGGAGCATTTTCTGACAAGGGTGAGAGGCATATTAGTTAGTTGAGTTGAGTTAGTTGTTTCGCTGCAGGTTAAGACACAGCCCCTGTTAACAGTCAGCTGGAGAAGAGACAAAGATCCTTTCTGGCAGACATGAAAATACCCAAACAAAAGTCCAGATTTCAGGTCAGAAGAAACTTAAATATATGAACAAATATGAAAAATCTAACCTTTTCCAGAGAGACTCTAAAGTAATGAAAGAGGGATACTGAGTTCACACAGTAGAACATCCAATCCAATCCACTTTTATTTGAATAGCACATTTTAGTCTCCAAAGTACTGCACAGAGTACAAACTAGCACTAATTGCAAAAAAAAATGTAAAAAATAAAAATATGTTCATAAGCATAGAATATATATATATATATATATATATATATATATATATATATATATATATATATATGTATATACACACACACAGGGGTTGGACAAAATAATGGAAACACCTTCACCTCAAGATGATAATGCCCCAATCCATACAGCTAGAATTGTTAAAGAATGGCATGAGGAACATTCTAATGAAGTTAAGCATCTCGTATGGCCGGCACAGTCCCCAGACCTCAACATTATTGAGCATTTATGGTCAGTTTTAGAGATTCAAGTAAGACGTCGATTTCCACCGCCATCGTCTCTAAAAGAGTTGGAGGGTATTCTAACTGAAGAATGGCTTAAAATTCCTTTGGAAACAATTCACAAGTTGTATGAATCAATACCTCGGAGAATTGAGGCTGTAATTGCCGCAAAAGGCGGACCTACACCATATTAAATTATATTTTGTTGATGTTTTAAGGTGTTTCCATTATTTTGTCCAACCCCTGTATATAATAAAAGACAGTCAGAGGACCACACAGTTCTCATGTCGGGTTAAAAGCCAGTGAGTAAAAGTACTTTTTTAAACCATATTTAAAAGCATCAACAGATGGGGCTGTTTTAATGTGAGGCGAGAAAGCATTCCAAAGTTTGGGGCTGACAACTGAAAAGGCCCGATCGCCCTGACTTTTAAGCCTCGTCTTTGGGATAATGAGCTGGAGCTCGGTCTCAGACCTCAGTGATCACGCGGGGTGTAATGTACAATGAGGTCTGAGATGTACGCGGGCACCAGTCCATGCAAGGCTGGTGGCAGTAGGTTTGATGAACTGCTGAAGAGAAGCCAAATCAGAATTAAAAACAAAAGAGGAGTTGGCTTTAAAAACCTGCCAACATCTGCCAACAGTGATGAACTTTGAAAAACCCTATATTTGATCAGGATATTCACAGCTGCATGTGAACAGGAATAACATTGGAATATTTATTATCAAAAGTTATGCTAACAGCTTCTTAGAAATATTGTCTTTTTTGTTGTAAGTGCAAAAACTCAAATACTGTGTGCATGTAAACAGAAAATAAAACGTAACAAATCAATCGGAGTATCAAAAGAAATGTGTAAATCATATCAGTAAGTTAAAAGCCTTTTACTCTTACCTCTGCCGTCAGAGAGGTGGTTGTACCAAAAGAGAGCTGTCCCTGCTGTAGGTTTTACCCTCAGGTTCCCTCTGCCACATGTCTCTTGAGTATCTGTCAAATCAACTCCATCCTGGACGAGTGCCTAGGACACGCAAAACTGTCAACAGCTTGTGTCCAATCTTTGGCTGTCGGTAATCTTTGGACAATTAAAGTGTCAGATTCCTTGTCATGAGTCAGCACTATCTGCACATTATCAGCAGCATTCAGATTGTGTACGTACATTTGTCATCATTCAAAACACAGTGCTTTCTAGTTTATCATTTTGAAAACCCGCTCACCTCTTCATCATAGGTTCGATTGTCAGCCACAGGAAAGGTGGACTCACCACCTTCCTCCAGTGAGCTGAGGTAGAATAACACAGTAAGATACCTGGAACAAAACAGAGAAGGAAACAACAAACATAAGATTCTACTCATACCAGTAATAAGATGTGTTTCTCCTATACTCCAGAATCCAATATTTGAGAAAGTACAAATTAATGACAATAATTAATAACACATATATCTTGAACCAAACATAATGAAATACCTAAACTGACAACAACAAAAAAAATATATATATATATTAAATACCTATACCAGTGTTTTTCAACCTTAGGGTCGCCTGGAATTCAAATGGGGTCGCCTGAAATTTGTAGTAATTGATACAAATTTGATAAATAGATAAATAAAAATTAGATACTAATAAAAAATATATGGTGAATTGACAGAGACAATCCCAATACATAAAAGACATGACAACCTGAAGCTGAAACTGAAACACTGTGGTTCTGTTTATCTGTCAAATGTTCATTGTGGTCGGTTTCCTGTTTATCTTTCAAATGTTCATTGTGGTCAGTTTCAGATACTGCAGCTCTTTCATAATTCATAGTTTGAGTTCTTGTTTGTTCAGTATTAATTGTCATCCTTGTAAATCCAAGCTGGACTGACTGTACATATCCTGACCAAGGAAAATCAAATTCTCACTTTGTGCAGTAATCTACACCTGGCTTTTCTGCCTCCGTCCATAATAATATACATTATATAGATTAAATGTCCTCTAAAATTAACGTTTATTTGCAACATAGTATAGCAAACTATTACATGATCAAAAACAAATTAATTTTAGCCAAAAGAATGTCTCTGTTTTGAATGTCTGGGTCGCCAGAAATTTGTGATGTTAAAATGGGGTCATGACACAAAAAGGATGGGAACCACTAACATATACAGTAAATACCTGCAAGAGACCTCGGTGACAGCAGATTTATTTCCTGCCAACCGCGTGTGTGCACAGGTTGATTCTGATTGGGCAGGGTTGCTGTCATAGTGGGCGTTACTGAAGTCTCCATGCTCAAAGCGAATCACCTGCAGTGGCTCACTCAGCTCGACCAATGAGGAAGGCAGACGTGTCAAGCTGATTACACTGGGGAAAAAAATTCAAACAATTTAATATGAGACCATTTAGAGACAGTAGAAAAACAAGACACAGAGACAAGGGCAGCACAATGTTGAAAAAAAACAACAACTTTGAAATCTTTTAATAGCTGTCTTAAGCATATGTGTTCTTTAGTTGTATTCAGATCATGCTTTGTGGAGCCGATTTAAAAGATCTAACAAATTAGCCATGTCTTGTTCAGCTGTAACTACAGGGTATATTATTTGTCAACTTCGTCCAGGGTTCCTACGGGTTTCTACAAATTAAATTTAAGACCTTTTTAAGACTACTTTGAACAGAATTTAATGCCCATTTCACAGCCGTTCCCCTCCACTCATGTCAGCCAGGTTAAGAATGATCTTTTCTCCAACCAGGCATTATTAAATTTGCACTTCCCCATTCTTACTTTTCCCTTGGAAGCTGCCCCTTAAAGTTCCCAAAGTCAGCTTATGTGCACGTGTTGGGCTGAATGATCTGTGATTATTTCTCACTGGGGGCTGCAGAGTTATTACAAATTTGTTCCTAATTTCAATATAAATTATTAGGTTTTAACGGATGGAACTGAGTGGACTAACACTATTTTCTTTGCAGCTTGGACATTTCCCAAAACATTTAAACACAGTGAACAAGTTTATGGCAACATAACTTAAGACCTACCACATCAAATTTAACACCTTTTAAAGACTTATTTAAGGTAATAAATGCACATTTGTAAATTCAAGACTTTTAAGACTTTTCAAGACCCCATGGGAACCCTGTTCATCCTTTCTTAGGCAAAATAACTCCATACGACTGGGGTTCCATTTCTTTACAAAACCAAGGACCATATGTCCACTCAAAATCCTCTTTTGCTGTAAAAACTACTGACAAGATTTACAACAGAGAAGCAGCACAAAGTTCTCACTACCAACATTAACTTATTTTGGTGCCTGGCCTTGTTGTATATGTATTTGTAAGAGTTTCCCTCTTGTGTCTAAACAGTTTTTGTGCATGGCAAGGTGGAAAATGTGTTTTTTTCTACCAACTATTGTACACATTCCCTTCTACTCTGTAAGAGATTTTTTTCCACTACAGGAAGGCGTTTCAGAGCATACCATTTACGAAACAGTCCACATTTTTAATCTATGTTCTTCCTAGTTCTGAGATCGTAAATAAGAACACACATAGATATGATGTCTAGGAGGCATTTACCGACGAGAAGTCAAGGAGAGGTTAACAGAAGTCTTCATTTCGCATGAGTGCCGTAAAGCTTCTTGTCATCCTTGACACCAAAATATGAGTGACAAATTTCCAAGCATTTTTCATAGTTTTATAGCCAATACAGACAGACTTATGTTTCTACCGTAACGGCTGTCCAACCACACAACATAAATATAGGTCAGCTTTGACCTCACACATAAGTAATGTGGATTGTAGAAGTCAGAAAATCATTGGTATATCAGCCTACAAATGTAATTCTATTATATCCATCCTACATTTATATTATTTTATTTTCATCTAACAACACCTCCAATTTTATCACAATAGACTGCTCCTTGTGTTTGCATCTACTTGCATCTTTGTATCCATTTCTGGACAGAAACACAGGCACAAAACCTATACTTATACCCCACAGCTTATTATACTGTACTTTAACAAGCTGTGTCTGTGTTGCTGGTAGAATCCCACATCAGTTGTGTTTATTCACAGTCTGGTGCTGCATTTATTTGGTGATGGTTGGTAATTAAAACTGAAATGCCCTGACTGCATCTCTGTTCATAAATGTGCAGATCCTAAATAGATCAGCTGCAGAAATGGACACTCCAACTGGCTTTTCTTGATTGGGACCTGATGCTAATTTGCCCTGTTTACTCAATCTGGGCACATAACCTTCTATGTTGTTTGTTACATGGATAAAAATGATAGTGATTTGTGGTTGGAAGTGCACACAGAGCCACCATATCACTCAGTAACAATAAACTGTATCCATGAACCTTTAACTTGGAGTAAATGATATCAGACAGATGTCACATTAGGATTAGGTGGAAAATGAGAAGCATTTTGTTTTAAATTTGTATCAAGCAGCAAAAAAGTGGCAGAATTATGTGTTTGAGTTAATTTGGCTTATATGATATTACAGTCCTGGGATGTGATTATTGTGCATGCTCACATCACCATGACAATAGTCCAAAAATATATTGTGCAGGGACACAATGAGGTAAATGACACTAAACAATGACTGGGAATAGGGATGTGGACAATTAAGTATGTTATCACTTATGACAAAAGTGAGAATAATGAGTCAACAACCCTTCGAAGTACAATGTTTAGTATGCATGGTATGATGTTGTTACCGGTTCCTGAGTGTTTGAAGCACATGGTGGGATCCCAGACCCTGGTAAAGCCATGTATGTTTGTTTCTCTGTTTAAACTGACTTGAAAGTTTCCCATTTTGCTGTTGTCCCGCACGTTGTGACACATCATACACAAGCCTGAAGTCCTCCAAAGTCAGCATTCCTGTTGGGCACATGAATACACAACCCATCAGTGGTGGACTATTTCCAGAGTTCCTACACATTTCAAATTTCAAAATTCCATACTTTTTCCAGACCCTAATTTACAGATGTCTTGGTAAAAAAATTCCAACCAGCCAACCAATCTATATTTAGGATTTATGAGCCAGTCATCAGAGAATTTACATCTACCCGTTATGAGTTGTGCCAACAATCATACAAGGCACGTTGAATAGCTTGCTCATAAACAGTGTGTGGACATCACCTGCCCGTCGAAGCAGCAGTGAAATCTGACAACACCGGGCGGGCCTTAAAATGGGTTGGAGGAGGATAAGAGCAGAAGGCTGGGCATTCAACTTGTCAACCTGCCCAAATATTTTCTGGGACATGTAGCTTTCTGTATGTGCTCTCACACAAACATTTTAGCTAAGCTAGTAAGCACCTTAAAAAAACAGATTGATCCATTTTTTTTTTTTTTTTTCAGATATTCACAATTTTATATTTTAGAAAATAGAACAGTGGTCTTGGAAACATGAATATTATTCCATACATTTGTTTCCATTTTCCATACTTTTCCAGACCTGGAAATTTATTAAATCAAATTCCATACTTTTCCATTCTTGCGTTGGAACCCTGTATTTCCTTTATTTCTCCTAGCTGATACACTCTTGTACTGCTCAGTAGAAATGCTACTTCATTTCAACTACACATATGAACAAAGACCAAAAGAATTATCAAATAAATCTTTCAGCTATGTATGTCATTGAAACTTTGACTTGAATTCTTAGACGATGTAGTGAACAGTGGGCGATGACAACTCGCTTCCTATTTTTTCTTCCATGTTCCTCTCTTGTCCAAATCGTATGCTGCTAATCTTCACTGAATGAATGTCTGGCCCTGATCACATCCCATGAGAGACCTTGCACCAGCCGCAACAATAGCTCTGGGGTGCCACAGAAGAGGTAGCAGGGGAGGGAGGGGCAGTTGACGAAAGAGTGAGAAGGAGGGAGTGGAGCGGGATATAGGGGATCCGGGGGAAAATCAAGGAAAGGGGCAGGAGAATAATCAGTTTTTAATGAGATAGGATGAGGCACATCCGGACGTGTACAATGGCTGGCACAATGGCACCAGGTCAAAACAGTGTCGCCGCTCTTCCTGCCTCCACAGTCACGGATTTGCACGCAATCACAGCCACCTTACTTCCACCAGTAAAGGATCACAGCAGAAACACTAACAGACACCCCAGAAGGAGATTAGTAAAACTGAAAGTGTTAAACACATCAGAGGATGCAGTTGAGCTCATCTTGAATCAAACAAATAAATTGCACTTTGGTTAACATGACCAAAGTGACAGCATTTGAAGTTAAAGTTTCAACTCTTCATACAAAAACAACTTGCAAAAAACACATAAATTACATCAACACAAACCTGTTGGGCATTCTTCCAGACCAGTGAGTATCTGCCGTAAACTGTCCGGGCTCAACCAAGTACCATCTTGAGAGCGTGAGTGACTCACAATCTGAAGACGACAAGAGAAAATCTATTCCCATTTCTAAGCCAAACTTTTAGACACATTTCTTATTTTTTGCATACTAATTTCCTCCCACATCTATGTCACATATGCATCTCTCTCATCACCTCCTGCTTCTGCAGCAGCCCGTCCTGGTTGAGGTCCAACAGACTGAAGACCTCCTCTGTGCTGAGAGAAAGTAGTTGCTGGTTTGACTCCTCTTGCCCCTGGCTGGGTGCTGTTATCTGGCTCTCCATCAAACCCTTCAGTTGTGCTAGCTGCACCACCACACGACACTCCTCTTCTGACAGGAAGCCTGGGATCTCTGAGAGCAATAAGAAAAAGACGACGGCCGTGAATGCCAGGACTCACTACAGCCTTTTGAGCTTTATCTTGAAAATAGGGACAGAATGTTTTTGTTAGAAACACACCCAAAACATAAATGTATGAATGCTTCAGTCTGTGTATAACTGATGGAGACTCAGATTTACTAAGTCTGTACTGAAACATTCTAGTCAATGATGCTGAGAGTAGAATACACAACACTATCACTCTGTGACATTTTAGTGATAATAGGCCCATCATGTTGTCCTACCAGCCCAGAGTGAGAGCCAGGATATACAGGTTATCAAAGAGATTGGTTTGGGGATTACCTTTTGCTAATCAAAGAGATGGAAAGGGGTTCCAGATTACAACAATGATGGTTAAGGTTTTCATGCTGATATCAGTCATACTGTGTTCGCCTTTCATTTATAAAGTCATCAGAAATTTTTAAGATAGTCTCTACCCACCCAAGCAGAAAGAATGAACTTCTGCACATCTAAAATGGCAAGTGATTGACCTTTAAGTGGATTATAAAATCTCATTTAAATGTACTAAATGGATTATTTTAGAAACCAATCAGGATTAAAGGTCATTTTGAGATAGTTGAATCAGTGTATGCTAATGACAGCATGATCAAAAAGTATAAGCACTGAAAAACTAGAAACAACACAATTCTTGTGAGTCAGTAAACCTGTACACCAGAAAATTCCATTAAGAATGTAATAACTGTCAATGATTATAGATGCATGATTATTTAACACATTCACACACAGAGCACAGGAATAACAGTCAGATGTTGCATATCATGGAACAACTAGTTTGGAGATAAAGAATATGATTATGTGCTATGTTCCTAACTTTGTCCCTTTGGTTAGCGTTTGTAACAGATTTTTAATCATTTAAGTACACGCTATTCCCTTCTGTTTCTCCCCAGTGAGTCATTTGCGTATAGCCTTTCCCACTAGCTGCTTTAATGACGAGACAACACTTATCTTGTCCCACAGGGGGGTTTGAACATTGTTGTCTTCTGGGAGTTATTGTTTGCTCATATTAATTGGCAAGACGCATTAACAGAATCAGTTTGACATGCTCATCACCAACTTATATTGTTGAAAATATTCATTACCCAAAATGATTATATTACTCTAATTTTATCCAGTTCTGTAGGGCTCACCTATGTCTTATTAAAATGTAACTATGAAAGAATGAGGCCCTGTTTCATGTTTTCCTCCACAAAAATCTTCATGTCTTTCAGTCATTTCCATTTTTAATAAAAGGCTTCCGGCAGATTGGCTGCCTGTACAGTAGAGGCCTTGTTTGTCACCCGTGCATTTAACACTGTACCCACTTGGTTAATCCCTATTGTCCAGTCAGGCCTCATTATTCTGGATAACTGATATGAATGAAGGGGAATGAGCGTTCCTCTTTGCCCTCCCACTAATGTCTCTCTTTTTCCCCCGGAAAGGAAATGACCCGCTTGTCTGAACAGGAATCAGGCCATTGCTACACAGCAGGGCAACACCAATTTTGATTGTGTCCTACACTAACTCTGACACATGACACATGCAGAGGAAACTGTCATTGTCTTTTAATCCTAATGTGCATCAGAATATGCCCATAGTCTCAATTATTACTCTCTAAAATAATAATAATAAAATAATCACTTTGACAAGAATAGGAAGATTGAAAACAAAAAGGTCAAGGGAGGACAAGGCAGTGAACTGTGGGTTGGAAGAAAATGTGGGATGCTGGGAGTGGCGATGTTTCACCCCTTTCCTTAATTCAAGCTGCGGGGATGAAAAGGCAAAAGCAGAAACTATTCTAATCAAGTCAAGCCATTTACCTTAGTAGAACTGAGATCTGTCAAACACACTTAAATCAGCTGATAAACATAAATGGATCGTCAGACCATTTAAGGGTGTTCCCCACCCCACTCTCTGCTCCTTCTCTACACCTCCCCTTTACCAGTTCCTATGCAAATGTAATCACCACCCACCATTATAAATACACCTATTCCACTCATACATTGTCAGACAAGGGACATGCTTCAAGTTTTGTGCTTCTCATCAGTTTCTGTAAGAAGATGGCTGCAGTGCTCAGTGCTCATTTTATTTTCAGAAAGTATTCCCCTTCTGCAGCCCTACTGTTTCTACTGCTGTTTGCTGGGCCTTGCAGCACATTGGCACTTCGCCCTGGTAGAGTAAGGGCTGGGATGGAGGGACGAGCAAAGGCTGAGAGCGGGATTAGATCTGGCAAGGACAAGGGAGGATATGGGGCAAGTATAAAGGGCAAAGCTGAAACTGGATTTAGAGAAACTGTTGCAGGACAAGACAGAGAAATACTGGGGGACACTGGCACAGTTACAGGGCTCAGATCCACACATTCTATCGGTGAAGGTGGGCTGTGGGAGTCCCGCAGTTCTTCTCGGTGCGTCTCTATCCCATCAGGAATGGCCTTGTGCCAAAACATCGGCTATGACACCATGAGGATGCCCAACCTGCTTGGCCACGAGTCGCCGGCTGAGGCTGTTCAACAGAGTGCCAGCTGGCTGCCGCTACTTGCCCGAGAGTGTCACCCTGATGCTCGCATCTTCCTCTGCTCTCTCTTTGCACCCATCTGCCTCGACAGGTAATGTTATGCATTATGTAATTTTACTTTGAATACATTTTAAATTTCATGTGACAGTGAGGTAGGTTTTCATTCTCTTATGATTTGTCAGTCTGACAATATGGTAATATGGCAGTCTGGTTTCCATGTAAAGTTAAATTACTGTAGGGTGAGAATGGCCAGTAATGCAGTTTAACGAAGTACTACAACATATTACATGGGAAGCCAAGTAGAAGTGAAAATGAAATCATTTTCATTAATAGAGCAGAGAATAGAAGTAAGAAGCCGGGCCATCAGGGGTAAACTCCCTTTGGAAGGCTATGCAAATTACTTCTAGTCTCTGAAGAGAGGCTCTAGTTTCACAGTGAAATCAAAATGCCAAACAACAGTAATCCCAATTTTTGTCAGATTAGCATTGAAAAACAGAAACCAAATGTTAGCTGATCGATTAATTAAAATAATATATTCATTTAATTATGCTCCTCTCCTTTTGCATCTCCTTTTATAGGTTTATATCACCCTGCAGGAGTTTGTGTGAATCTGTCCAGGATAGCTGTGCACCAATCATGAGTTGTTATGGCTACCCATGGCCAGAAATACTGCGCTGTGACCAGTACCCTGCAGACCATCTCATGTGCATTTCTTCAGTCACCAACAACACTCTTCAACCAGGGGGACGAAAAGGTAAAAACTGAATCAGTTGACACATACATTGTAGTTGACTTCTTGATCACACCATTTATTACATGCAATGAATTTTCAGTGCCTCAGGCGAGCTGTCGGGATTGTGAGCTTGAAGAGTCCCCTTCCTCAAAAAACACACTGGAAGTTTTTTGTAGGAGTGATTTTGGTGAGAACGACACCCCCCCCCCCCCCATATATTTTAACTGGTAGATTATACTGTATGATTTGCAAACTTAGCAAAATAATTAGCAATAAATTACTGCCCTTTTTCATGCTTTTGATTATGCCTTATCTTTATTTGATTTCTTGCAAGTTGTCAAACTGCGTCTGACACGGCTCAAGTTCAGCCCAGTAACACTGTCTCAGTTCTCACTGGCTGCCAAATTTGATGTTCTGAAGCATGGACCCTTGCTGGTTGGACAGATTCGCTCTCGCATTGAGCTGTGGCTGGAGAGGGATGCCACCTGTGTCAGGAACATGACCCGACAACATCCACAGGGCGGCACCTTTTTAGTGACAGGAACAGTACAGGGTGAGCGCCTGGTGGTCAATAAGGCTTACTTTTGGCAGAAACGTGACAAAAATCTTGTGGCAGCAGCTCGCAAATGGAAACATTACCAATGCAGGAGTTAGGATTATGTGCCGCATTAGAAAGTGCAAAATATCGGACACCTAAAACAAGCTTTATACAGATATGGCTAGGGAGAGCATAGCGGTAGTATTTAGGATCTGACCTTATATTATCAACTGTAAGCATGCTTGTTTTCAAAACCTGTCTACATCTCTGTGGTGGTAGAAGAGGAGAAATGCAATGAGCTGGTCACAAAGGTAATGTGAAAATACCACTAATTATCTTTCTGCTAAATGTGGGCAAACAAATGAAAGATGCTATTAAAATGTACAAAATTGTAATTTTAAAAATATACTACTGATTTATATTTGTATGGCTTTGACAAAAAAATAAAATAAAATTTGTTTTCTAAATCCTGACTAAATGTTGTCTATTTATTAAAAAAAGAGCTAAAAGCCAAACACCAAAGTGCACTTACCAAACAGCAAAGGTTTTAGACTTAGCGTCTTCATCTCATGTGTCTTGTCTGGCACAAGGGAAATCCGCTGAACATGACCCACCTAAAAATGACACATTATTAACACAGTCCTGCTGATGCATTTAATGTAGTTTAAGACTGCACTGCGGAAGTTCCTTTTCAACAAAGGATCAGAATGTCCTATTTTATCCTCAATATCTTATCTACAATTTTGAAAGAGGATTAAGCATTTCTTCAGTGTTATTTTTTTTTCTAAATACATCTTTAAAATTCTTCTTGAAGATGTAATCTGTTGTAGAGTCACTAAGAGTGAATTTACTAGAATTCACTGAGAATGACCCCGTTTTTAACTGTTTTCTACATCCAGATGATAGGATGTGCTCCTCTTATTAACATTTTGCCTCAACTTCCCATAAATACAGCACAATTCTCATTATTATCCTAAAAAAGGTGCTTTATCAGTCTTAAAGTATCTTAAAGCTTTTTTTTTCTGAGGACGTGGTGTGACCTTTGCGGCAGTTACTAAATGAATTTTTCTCTATATTTAACCTTTCCTAAGTGATTTATCACCATTTATTACAATATTATCCTCTGAATTTAGCATTTTTTTCCCACAGGAAATTGTGTATTTTCCTATGCTTAACTGAGTGTCATGTAAATGTCCATAAAAGCTCCGAGTAAAGTCAAAGGTCATTATATCAAAACAGAAAAAAACTGACGAAATAGTGACTTTTTCAGTAAAATATATCATTGACTGAACATAAACTCAGTGTCTCCATCCACTGTCATTGATCCAGCTCCAAGAGTTTTACTGGTGAATCAATGTTGTAGAAAATGACAGTGTTTCAACATTCACTATGGAGCCTCTGAACATCCAAATGGGTCATATCTAATGACCATGAAAACATGACAAACTGTAGCTAATCACTACCATGTAAATTTGAGAATGTCCAAAACTCAAGTCATTCTGGAAGAGCATTCACAATTGTTTGGAATCTATATTTAAGACCACAATCCTTTTTGATGCTTTGACATTGTATATGTTGGCTATGACACAGAGCATTCAAACTACAGGAGACAAATATTTAATGAGAGTACTACTTATTGGAGGGACACAAGCTCTGACAAGGAAGTGGTGACAACCAGATGCAGCACAACTTGAAGACTGGTTAAAAGCAATCTATGAAATCTAGCTATGTGATGGAGAAACTGTCCTTTTCATTAAAAGTAAAGCAGGATAAATTTATGGAAATGTGATCTAAATGGATTGTATATATCACCCCATTGAGGCCAGATTTAATTTAATTGGAAATGACAAGTTATATTTCTACTGGTTGAATGTAATGGAGTTGAAACCTCTGTTGATTTTTAATTAAGAATAGTGAAAATAAGGACAAAAATGTGACATCTTTTTGGTTAATGTATGTTATTTAACAAAATATTAAAAAAGTAAGACTTATTTTAAGAAGAGTTGTTTTTTTCTAAACAGAGAACTTATATGGAATGTGTTCATATTAAATTTTATGTTTTACCATTGTTGATTTTTTTCAGACATGATATACAATTGTGTTTAGTTGTTTTTTTTTTTTTGTTTTACTCTGTTGAAAAGTATTTTACCCAATGAAAAAATAAAATTATATAAAAAAAGAAAGAAAAGATGACAAACTGCATTTTACACCAATTATTTACATTTACTGATAGGATTAGTAGATGAACAGTTAAGATCATGGGTGTCAAACATATGGGCCAAATCCAGCCCACCAAAGGGTCCAATGGGATGAATTTGTGAAATGCAAAAATTACACCAAGATATTAACAATCCTTTCAGTTCAGGTTCCACATCCAGACCAATTCAATCTCAAGTGGGTCAGACCAGTAAAATACTACCATAATAACATATAAATAATGACAACTCCACATTTTTCTCTTTGTAAATGTAAGTAATTTCATGTATTTCCACTAAAACAAAGAATAATTTTTAAAAAATGTGAATAACCTGAACAAATATGAACAACCTGAAATGTCTTAAGAGAAGTAAGTACAATTTTAACAAGATTCTGTCTGTTATTTTAAATGTTTTGTGTATTTGTTGATCCACTGTGATCTGTAAGTTATAATGTACATATGTAAAATGATAAACTGAAGCAGAATATTGTTAAAATTACATTTTTTTTTTCAGTTTGTTCATGTTATTCATATTGTTTGAAAGGATAGTTTGTAAAGTTTGTAACCTTTTCATAATGTAATTTTACTTTTTTTTTTTCGCTCTTAAACATAGAGAAAAGTTTGGAGTTGACATTATTTCTATATTATGTTATTAATTTACTGGTTCGGCCCACTTCAGATCAAATTTAGCTGAACTAAAGTGAGTTTGACACCCCTGGTTTAGATCAATACTTTTGGTCGACAGTGGATGTTAGGGTCTTTATGGGTTAAAGTTCAGGTTTTCTCACCCGTATCCCCTCGATGCGAGGTAGACTGAAGCTCTGAGTGTAGTCCTCGACATGAAGCTCTCTGGAAGGTGAAGGTGACTGGGGTAAAGAGTCTCCATCATCGCTGACAGCCGCAGACGAGACACCTTCACCGGTTACGAGATCCCCGGGGCCGTTGTTGTAGTGCACGTAGAGCAAAAGGGCGATTATATTCAAGATGTAAACATGGAAAAAGACCATGACCACAACGAAATAAGCCCGAGAGCAGACATTACTCCTCTGGATGTGCAGCCGAGTCGAGCGAAACGGAGAGTTGAAGGGTGATTTCTCGTCACCGTCATCGGTTTCTTCCCTCTCTACTAAATCGTCTTCACTGTCCTCCATTCTAACACGTATTAATCGTAATAACCACACGCTAAAATGGGGATTAATTATCTGCGTAACGTATATCACCTTACGGCTGCCTGTCAACGCTAGCTGGCAGCTGAATGTTAGCAAACCTGCGGCTAGCTTACGGGCACAACTCCGCTGCAAGACTAG
Source organism: Sphaeramia orbicularis (assembly GCF_902148855.1). Classification (NCBI taxonomy): domain Eukaryota; kingdom Metazoa; phylum Chordata; class Actinopteri; order Kurtiformes; family Apogonidae; genus Sphaeramia; species Sphaeramia orbicularis. The sequence goes on from NC_043963.1 coordinate 32,507,542, forward strand.
GGTTGTATTGATAAAAAGCGATGTAGTCTTTTATCCAGATAAGAGGAGAAACTCCAAGTGAAAATGCAGGTATGATTTACAGTCATTTATTTTGATAAATAAACGTTCCATCATTAACCGAGGTCCCTTAATCCTATGCTAGCTAATGTTAACTCACTGAGGTGCGCTGCCCCTGACAACCTGCCTAACAACACGACAGCCGAGCTAACGACTGCAGAGACACCGGTTCACCTCCTGCATCAAACCACTGGTGCCCCCTAGTGGTTTACTCCAAAGCAAAACCAGTAGGGATATCAATGTATTTTCAGTATAAACACATAACAAAAGGAAAAACAACAACAAAAAACAGATTAACCCTTTCATGCATACTGGTCCATGGTAGCATGGAATACATTGCCACAATTTTTAATTTCAGAAATTCAAGCAGTTAGTTTTTCTAAAAGGTTGAGAATTTTCATATTTACCCAAGAATAACTGTCTGAGCTATTGCACATCCTATAATGATATCATCTAGACCACAGGTGTCAAACACGCGGCCCGGGGGCCAAATCCGGCCCACCAAAGGGTCCAATCCGGCCCTTGGGATGAATTTAGGAAATGCAAAAATTACACTGAAAGTATTAACAATCCTTTTATTTCGGGTTCCACTTTCAGACCAATTCAATCTCAAGTGGGCAGGACCAGTCAAATACTTTCATAATAACATATAAATAATGACAACTCCAAATTTTTCTCTTTGTAAATATAAGTATTTTCATGTATTTATGCAAAAACAAAGTATAATTTTGCAAAAAAAAAAAAAAGAGAATAACCTGAAATGTCTTAAGAGAAGCAAGTAAAATTTTAACAATATACTGTCTGTTATTAAATGTTTTGTGTGTTTGTAGATCCACTGTGATCTGTAAGTTGTAATGTACATGTGTAAATGATAAACTGAAGCAGAATATTGTTAAAATTACACTTATTTTTTCAGTTTGTTCATGTCATTCACATCTTTTGAATGGATAGTTTGTAGATGTAAACCTGTTCATAATGTAAATATACTTTTTCGCTCTAGAACAGAGAAAAGTTTGAAGTTGACATTATTTATATAGTATTATGTTATTATTTGACTGGTTTGGCCCACTGCAGATCAAATTCAGCTGAATGTGGCCCCTGAACTAAAATGAGGTTGACACCCCTGATCTAGACGGTTTGTTTTTTTGTTTGTTGTGGAGCTGTTTTTATTTTTATTTTATGTTTTTATTTTTTGTTTCTGATTTTTGGTTTATTCTTTTTTTCTGTTGTTGTTGGTATTATTATTGTAATTGTTTTGTATTGTGTGTTGTTGTTGATTTTTGGTTTTTGTGTTGTTGTGTTGAGTGTATGTACATCCTGTTTGTTGAGTTAGTTGTGGGAAATTGTGGTGCTTTGTTTTTGTGTTGTTGATGACCCCAGGAAGAGTAGCTGCTGTGGTATGCAGCAGCTAATGGGGATCAAACTAATAAACTAAATTGAACTAAAATACAGTGGACAGCTATTCTCCAGCTGTTCTCTTGTATATTCATGGGTTTTGTTGTTTTAGTTCCATATCAGCCGACACATTGGGCGCTCATGCATCATCCCATACACTGCAATTCATACCATTACTGTAACTTTGCTGTTCTTGATAAAATTGATCTGCAGTAACAAATTTGAGAGTAAATTAATAGCGTATTATTTTTATTATACTGTAATTAACACCAAAAAATTTTTTTTCTTCATATTATGCCCATGAAGTAACGACTAGTATTAGGGTATGTTAAAATGTGACAAAACATCAGATTAGCAGCATTATTATTTTTTTTTTTTTTAATTTCATAGTTTTCACACAGCACATTAGTAAATATCCATGTTTCTTTGCTTCAAAAATTAAACGAATGGTGTCCCGCTGAGTGGACATTTTTGCAACTCCATGAAAAATAGATTCATAAAAAAACATTTCAAACACGTTGTTTTTAAGTCCAATCCAACTTTATTTGTAAAGCACAGTCGATTAAAGAACTGTACAGAAAAATAAATAAAAAACAAAATAACAGAGTAAAATACAAGAATAGATTAAAAGACATAGAACAACTGTAAAAATAAAATAAAATAAAAAATAATAAAATAAATTAAAATAAAATAAAATAAAATAAAATAGATAAAATACAGAAGAACAGATGAAACCTAAATAAAAGAATAAAATACAAGAATAGATTAAAAACATAAAAAAGTTGTACAATTAATGCTTAATTTAAGGGGAATAAAATTACTCAGAAAAAAAATCTTGATTAAGGTTCTCATAATTCATGCATGAAAGGGTTAAAAATATATATATATTTTTTTTTAAAAAAAGATGCAAATAAGAAGATAAAAGTTTTCTTTTTGTTTCTTTTTTCAATTTTTCTTTGCATTTTATTAAGACAGCTTTGCAAGGAGAGTACTCAAACTATAAAATTACATATAAGCTACATTTTGTCATGTGACTGTCCCCCCATGAACATAAAAACATACCAAATAAATAAATAAATAAATAAACAAACAAAACAGTCAAATTACTACATAATTAAAGGAAGTAGGCCTACATAATTTCTGCAATTACAAAAAAAAAAAAAACCTTATACAGTTTCAACTTGTTGCTAAAATAAATACAATGGAAGGTCCATGGCTTTACAAACTCATTTAGTGTTCTATGTAATACACCTGAAAACATGTATTATATATTGATAACATCTCATAAGTGACATATTAAAACCTGACTAAAGTTTTGTCATCTATTTGTCAGTATCTATTCTTAAATATATCAAATAATTGAAATATTAAATTATATTTTAAGTGCAGACTTGCAAAATTTCTACCTATATGAAATATATGTGGCCTAGTACATGTAAGGAGAACGGTTTTCATTGCTACTGAGTCCAGTGTTTATGCTTCTTAGAAAACTGAAGCCTTTTTTTGTGTTAATTACCTTCACTGTTAATGTGTTTTCTTAAGGAAAGCAAAGCTCTGAGTTTTATTCTTGATTCTTTAAGATATAATTATACAAAATTGTGAGGAAAAAAAAAAATCAGCATTTAAGATTCCAATCAAAACTTTTTTCTACTACATTTCATCCCAAAGATGATCATTCATCACTATCCTTCCATGTATTAACAATACATTGGCTGGTTTTTAACCCAGTTTTAGTCATTTCTTCACTCTCCTTCTTTATTTGCTGCAGGTCAACTACCATTTGTCCTCTGATATGGTTGTTTAAGTAATGAGAATCTACTCACTGCATCAGTTATACTTAAACAACTTGTCCTATGAAACATGTTAATTGCTGCAGTAATTCCAAAGGAAGGTTCTTGTCTATTTGCTCAGATGCTGTTTTATTATAGCTATTATTTTTATAAACATATAACCAGAGCATGTCTCGGCTTATAGGTGACACATACAACAACTATACTCATATGTCACATATCACACTTCCTTTTTCCTTACATATGCTGCCATCAGTTTGAGCTTCCCATAGAGAAAGTGAATTTGGGGCATGACAGGACGGCTCTAATAAAAGATGTTATTGAGGTTACATAGGACTGTTGGGACCTTTGGAACTTGGCCTATACTGCACTGCAGACTGAAAAGTCAGGATGTGACTTTTGCACCAACGCTGATCATCTTTAGTCATGAGGCGCCGCCATCATGGGAGCAGGCTATTTCTTTAAGCACCTACTTATGCTATCTCAGCAAAAACAGATATGGCCTGTTAGAGGCACAAGCTCCGAAGAAATAGGTCAGTTTGACGGCTGAGTAATAGCACATCATACTGTATATTACTGCTCACACTTTTTTTCATTTTGTGCTTCTCTGTATCTATGTGTCTAAAATAGTTATAACAGGCCCTGGTGAGGTTTAACCTCTGCTGTTAAACTGAACCACATGGTGGCAGTGAAGACCAACAGGCAGGTTTCTGTTCATTCTCTGAGTTTGCTGTGTCATCTGTGATTCCCAACTACTGGGAATCCCGAAGGCCTTCTACAAAGTGTTCATTTGCTCCACTGTAATTACACATACATTACACTGAACTGTAATCCAAGTGAATTAACTCATTATATGATTCATACACAATATAATTTGTGCCATATGTGTGTTTTGTGCAACAGTATAACCCCATTTAACTCTTTCCACTAAAGACACATAAAGTAAATATATATTCACTGAGAATGTGACTTGATAATGGTCCACAGAATTGCTTCACTCATGTTGCTGCTTCCATTTCCATAATTCTCAGCCCTTACATTATTCATTATTCATAAGGAATATCTCTGAAGTGCGTATTTACGCGAGGACTGGTTGGTCTTGGATAATGAAGGCCAATTTCCCCAGTGACACCACCTCCACCCCCCCCCCCAAATGAATCTTTCTGAACCCCTTTTTTCTTTTCTTTTCTTTTTTTTTTTTTACACAGAGTTGGGGTTGAGTGGGGGGCATATTGTCTGACATACACACACCCCCTCTTGCGGTCTTTTCCGGGATCACGCCACGGTTTCCAGTTGGGATCCACAGCAGCAGCAGCGATATGGCTGATCATCACCCGGACGGGACAGTGCCGTGTGGAAGCGAAAGTTAAGGCGAATAATGCGTTATTTCAGGTCGACGATGCTTTTACGCAGGAGATCGGACTGTGCCACGCACCGAATAACAGCAGGACAAAACTAACCAGGGAGGTAAAAGGCTATCTGGCGTGTTTTACAGCAAAGTAGTTGGAGGAACTTGTCGCAGTGGATTCATCCCAGCGTGCTGCCTGGATTACCACACACAAGTGGAACAATAGTCTCTGCAGCACAAACACTACAGGTCAGTGGCAGCGGTATTTTGTTTGTTTATGTTCAGGCAGCCTTTATATACTCTTTATTTTCATTTCTGTGAAACCATGTTGGGACAATAAACACCCAGAGCCACGGCTGTCCTGTAACCTGACATTGCAGGTGAAGGTATTTTCCGGAGATGTTTTTTTTTTTTTTTTTACGCGTTTGGTGCGTAAATGTGCGTCTACGTGTAACTACAAACGACAATACAAACTGTTCCGATCCCGCAGTAAAAATCAGTGGTTGTTTTAGTGGCACAGCAGATAAATGGACTACAGGAGTAAACTCTGGTTTTGCTGACACGTTAAATCCATGCAGCAAAAAAAATAAAAATAATAATGGAAATATCAGCTCAGACGTGGCGCTCCGAGGTAAATATATAAAGCCACGCAGAGCATTAGGGGGTTTGTGGGAGTTGAAAACGGTCCTATTCCAGTAGAGTTTCTGAGCTGACCGGGTGGCTGTGTAACTTTTGTTTGCCCTGCCTCATTCTCCTCCTCCCGGATATATGCGTCAGGAAAGCACGGGGAGAGGAACTGGCCGAAAACGCAAAAGGCCTGGGAGGCAGAGAGGGAGAGGAGAGAGAGAAGGGAGGGAGGGGAGGTGGTAGGTATGTGCCAGCAAGGCCTGAGAAGAACATCCGAGTGTTTGGTTTGAGTCCCGTGATCTGAATGGTTCGGCTGCTGTTCCTCATCCCTGTGCGTCCCGGCTGCGGTCGTGCCAAGTTGCGTGGGTTACGTCGTCGTCGTCGTTGGGTCGTCCCGCAAACGCGTCAGTCAGTCAGTCAGTCAGTCAGTCAGTCTACTCCTGCAGTGTTGTTGGTGAACATCACGGACCGTACTTTAACACCAGCATAAATTAGAGAATAACTTATAAATGCGCTGAACACGCCGGGAGTATCATTAGATCATACATTATTTATGGATCTGCCAACATGGGACGGCCACATCTGAAATAATGCGACAGTACTTTTGCCCTTGTGATGCACCCCTGGTTGAAAAATCACACTAATAACCCCAGATCTATAATAGCCCCATTGGAACTCAATATGATGGTGTTACGACATACTAAAGCAGGGATGTCAAACTCATTTTAGTTCAGGGGTCACATTCACCCCAATTTGATCTCAAGTGGGTCAGACCAGTAAATTAATAACAGTGAAAAAAGTAAAATATTATAATCAGGTTTACATCCGCAAAGTTTCCTTAAAAATCTGAATAACATGAACAACTTGTCTTAAGAAAAACAAGTGCAATTTTAACAATATTATGCCTCCGTTTATCAGTTTATCATTTACACAAAAGCGTTACAATCACACAAAACATTTAGTAACGGGCAGAATATTGGTAGAATTGTGTTTACTTTTCTTAAGACATTTCCGTTTGTTCATATTTGTTCAGGTTATTCATGTTTTTTGTAAAAGTATAGTTTGACAAGGTAAACATTTTCAAGTAATTTTACTTTTTTACACCTAAAAAACAAAGAGAGAATTTGGGGTTGTCATTATTTGTAGGTTATAATGATAACATTTTACTGGTCTGACCCACTTGAAATGTAATTGGACTGTATGTGTCTGTATGTGGAACCTGAATTAAAATGATATTGATACCATTGATAGTTCATATCTTCAGTGTAATTTTTGCATTTCACAGATTCATCCCGCAGGCCGCATTGGACCCTTTGGTGGGCCGGATTTGGCCCCCAGGCTGTATGTTTGACGCCTGTGTACTAAAGTATTACTGTCTTATAACCACAGTGACCCTTTGGCAGAAGTTTTCACAAATGCCTCATTATGTTCTTGGTTCTTTCTTTCATGACAATTAGACGACTCCCTTGTCATATGCAAAAACATATAACACAACATAATATATACTTGAATAATGCAATTAATTTGTCTGTTCTCTATTACAAAAATATGCATAAGCCTAAATGAAAACCCTTTGTCATTGGGTGTTTATATGTAACAGTACCCCATGGACCAGAATATTTGAGCACACAGTCACCAAATCTTTGCAGACATTCATTAGTTAATGTTCACATTATTGTGGTGATTATGGCCACATAATCCAGGTAAAGCAAAGTTACATAAAAGGCTAGAGACGGAAAGTAAACTGTTTGTTCTTCTTTTGTGTTTTGTGTAATTCCACAGTTTCCTCTAACAGCCCCATTTGTTGTCACTCAAGGGTTTATTCTTTTGTCTTTTTACTAGAACATCCATCAAGAATGTAATGTGATTGTTCCTGTTTTTCTGTCAGTAGGACACAAAAAAGAAAAAAAAGCAACAACAACTACTGTATGGACTTTCATGAGACTTGGTGGAAGGGAAGGGCATGGGCCACAAATAGGTCCACACTTTAGAGTATATCTTTGTCAAAGGTGTGGAGTTTAGATTTGTGTTTCTCTTAATTTAACACTTTAGTATCCAGGGGTTATTAAGAACTGAGAACAGTATCAGTCAATATAAAAAGCAAAGATAAAGTATCCAGGGCTGGGGTTAGAAGCAGACAGATCAGCCTTGTTATCTGTTGGTCTATGAGTGTTTGTGTGTAGGATTCTGTAGTTGGGCAGATTTTTGCATTACTCATGCTTCCTCAGGCCACTGTGCCAAACAGTGTTCAGAGTGACACTGAGTGCCCATTCCACTCTGACACATTGTATGCGTGTGCATGCATGCATGTGATTCATGTACCACTGAATGTCCAAAGAATGCATCTTTGTTTGTAATGAGATGAAAAGAGACTGGAGGTAAGACAATATCTGGCAAACAGTAAATAGCACCTCTGTCTTCAGAGCTGCAATAATCTCTGTATGTTCGGATAAATGCATTTGTGTTTCTTTGTTTGTATATTTAGCTGATGCTTGTTCAGGTTCTTTTATTCACATTCCTTCTTAAGAGGCCTAATTGGCAGAGGAACCTCTGTGCCATACTTGTCACCTTGGCATGTTTCACTGCTGTGTGGCTTCCCCACTAGTGGAGAGCTGAAAGTTTTTGTAGCTGAGTGTGTGTGTTTGAAATTATGCATTCATGGGGTCGGGATTCAAGAGCAATGGGACACAGAGACATGTGAAATGTGAATTCTTAGCTTTTTGCCTCTTGTGTTTCCTTCCTTCTTCTCTTCACCTCTGAGACAGAAACTGTGGTTACTGCCCGGGCCTGTAACCTAGCAACCCAAATGGTGTGTGTCTTGAATAAATCAGAATGTGTTCCTCCTCTGTCCTCCTCAGGGGTGTGTCAGTTCACCTCACCTCCACACTACCACATCCAATCAGTCACTCACTAACTCATGCAGACACATGCACACGCTAACTTGACTCAAAAACAACAGTTTACCCAGAGGAGCTTTTATTACTTTACTGCTTGTGTTGCTTATTAACCTTTGATCCTTTGTCTTTGTTTTACTGCATAAAAGTATTTTAATCATCCAGCCAAAGCCAATTCATCATCTGTAATGTATTGCACTGTTTCCAAAACACAAGTAAAAGAGCACTCATCACTATTACTTGCACTTTAAATTTTTTTTGGGAGTGATCACACAACCTCCATCATCTTAAATGCCATTCTTCATAGTGTTGTGTATCAGAGTTGTGACTTGGTAGGTGTCTGGTGAGTGTGTCCTGCAGCCACATGCCTCATCCCTCTCACTGCCAAACTTTTCACACTGCCATGTCCATTTGTACCAGACATGATGCAGCATCCAGCACACATTTCATCAACATTTATTCATCCTGAAAAATGTCCTTTACTAACTGACTGGCACAGTAGTTAGATGACTAATTACAATCCTATTGACTCAAACATTCTTGTGTTGATAAAGGAGAAAAAAGAGGGAAAATTCTTTGTGCATGGTGATACTAACGGATGCATCTCAAAATAATTTTAAAAGTCCAAATATGTCCAAATATATTAAGTTTACAATTTAAATATCATAAAGAGTGTAATTTTTTTTGTGCAAAACTATTTTTTGTTATATTGGATAGACAAAATCTTGTTTAGTGCAATATTATAAAATTGGAAATTTTAGCTGTGTGATAGTCCCCTAAAGTGGTTCTGTCTGAACTCAACTGCTGGGTAATGAGATTGCTACTGCATTACGCTTCTTGCTAATTCAACAGAGATACGATGAAGACTGTGAAATTAGTCATAATCGTGTGACTGTATGTGTGTGCGTGGACGGCTGTATGGAAGCATATCTGTGTTTTAATGATAACATTGGAATGTATTTATCTTGTTCATAAGGAGCACATTATATTATTGGCGGCCTCTCCATAATATGAGTCATTTATTTCTAGAAATTTGTGAGCACTGGTTGGATTTGTGGAGGAGAACCCAATCTCCTTGTCTGACTAGGTTTCTTCACTATAGCCAAGTCTGGAACATCATGCAAATGAGGGGGGATGGAGATTCATTCTATAGTGATAATCCATGGGTGACGGATGATATGAAATGAATGTGGGATGCTGTCCTTTTTGTTCTTTTGTTCTCTCAACTTTTTTTTTTAAATTTGTCTTATAGAAATGCCTTAGGCTGAGGTGCAAACTGCATCCAACTGAGCTCAAATGAATTGGCAGAAGCAATGTTGTTAGCAATGGATACTAGCCTAAGCGCATCTTCCTGGTGGAAAAAAATGCCAGTCGTCCTGCGTGAGGATCACTGGGTTTGAATTCCCTCAGAGCACAGGGTGTCTCTAATAGGCCTGAAAGACCGAGAGCCTGAAAGAATGAATGGCTTTTGTTGAAGCCTCCAAGGTTGGACACAAAGAGAAAGAAAGCCAGTGGGTGACGTGTATGTGTGCGCGCTTGTGCATGTCAGTACTCAAGCCCTTATTGCATTAGATAGATAGAAGAAGTAGGGAGTGGAATGGAGACAGAAATACTCTGCTCTAGCTGCCTCTACCTCCCGGCCAAAGAAGCCGAGTGTAGAGAAACATTACTCTGAGTGACGCACAAGTGCACACACAAAACACACACATACACACACTGTATACATATATACACATGCACTACAAACAGATTCCTTTGATGCATACCTTAAACTATATACTGTACTGAAAATTCACTGATATTTAAAGGTGTACACACACAAACAATGAAACAAAACTCAAGAAAATGAATATGTGTTACCAGAATGTTTAAGAATGTGAGGCCTATTTGGACCCCTCACTAAGTTAATTCATATAATATCTACGAAATGCAAGAAGAGAACATTTAAGTCCCAGACCATTTTACTTCCATTTCTTCATAGCTTTTCAAGATTTTCTTCAGTAAGCAAATAAATCATTCTTAAGAGAAATAAACCAGTTTTATTCATGTTATTGAAAACATGTTAAGACATTGAGAACTTTATTAACGAGGCCAAATAAATCAGTGTATGTAGAAGTATCATGCTCTTGTTATTTTCTTCTAAACTGTAAAATAAACAAAATGTATGCTTTTTTTGCCCAGTTTAAAGAGTTGTCAGATCAATATTAATATTCAGTATGATTAAGAACAGGAGTCTTGTTGAACATTTTTTTTCAAATGCTTGAAATGTAAATTAGAAAATCACCATAGACTCTTGTCCCCTTAGATCTTATCCAACATACTGAATAATCTCACTATGTTGTGAATACATTCAAAGATATGCAAGTTATAAATCAGTTCCCTGACCTTTAAAACATACTTCTGAGGTCTGGATTCATGTTTCTGTCTTCACCTGGTAATTGTGCAGTTTTACTTGACATTAGTTTATGTATAAGATTTTTAAGACACAGAGATCTGAACTTCGTGCTTGTTTCACTATAACCTCTAGGTTTAAAGTGTCAAGAGTGGCACTGTTTTCTCTCTCTCTCTCTTTTTTTTTTTTTTTATTAAAATGTTTTGTACTGAGTTATTTCAAATATGTGTCAACCCCCAGGAAGAATAGCTGCAGGCTTCCTGTAACTAACAGGCTTCTAAATAAATCAAACTAAAGTAAACCTGTGTTGAAGCTGCTTGGGGTGATGGGAACATGATTTCAGTGTCGATACTATCAGTTCTGGTATCAGACAAAGTATGAGCATGTCTTATATAAAAAAAGAATGACTGAATAAAACTGAGGTCCTGTCATGTCAATGAAATATGGTGGATTTAGTAAGATGAACCTGACTGCAGAAGCCTCACAGGGGTAATAGTATTCCCTCAGTGGGTCATGACCCCGTCATCAGGAATGGATGGTGTACAGTATTTTAAACTATATTTTTTTGCAACCACAAGGAGACCAGCTGCTGGGATTACTCATTAGGTCTGAGCTGTAGATCTACTAATGATAGATCAATATAGATGTAGTACTTTTGTTTTTATGAATTTATTGTTGTAACATACTATAAACCGTAATGCCAGTGGTGTAATCATTCTTCCATTGTGGCACCAGAATACAGTTGAGATAAACTAGTTTCTGTACAATAACAGTATTGTGGATCTTGATGGAGCCATAAATGAAATGTGTGTCAATCACAGCTCATTTGGGAGAGCTGCTGTAGTCTGAGGCCTCCGGGGAGCAGCATAGTCAGCTAACATGTTTTTGTACATTTTTTTTGTTTGTTGCCCTCTTTCTCTCTCTTTCTCTGTGTCTCATTCTTTGTCTTTTATTCTGCTATGTTTGCATTTGGGATGCATAACAATGAGAACACATGCTGCGGGAGCTAACACAACCATCAGGAGCCAAAAACAACCGTAGAAAATGCACTTAGACTGCATTGCAGTCGTTTCATTATACAATGAAGGTTAACAGGTTAGGGTAGTTATCACTGTTGATGGCACTAATGATAACAATTGGCATGATTGTAATGATGGGGTTGAGTGTGGTGGTGATGACAATGATGATGATGTTTGTTATTCCTCCTCCAGGCCTGTGGGCCCCGGCGGTGTGGTTGAGAAGATGGACAGGATGAAGATAATCAAGCGGCGCCTGTCCATGTCTTTACGCAGTGCTCGGCCTGTGGATGACTCTTTATCCGAACTGGCAGAACAGATGGCTTTGGATGAGCCGTCCGCAGCCAGGGACAATGGTGAGAGACATTAACAAGTGCACTTAACCTCACTCGCCTGTATACCCACAGGCATACACAAACACATCAGCATATTCGCTATACTTTAGGTCATTTATTTTAAGACGCTGCAGCTCCAACACAAACTCATAAAACCTGTTATGTGAACTACATGTTCATAAATATGTGTAATACTAATGAATATTTATGCATGTATTTATCTATGCTCCTACAGGAGTTATCGAGTTATAAAGCTGGAAAAATATTCAGGCATCATGTGTCATTATGATGGAGAGTAACTTTGTCACATCCAAAACCCTCCCTGGAGTCACAGAGTTTGACTCCAACATCTGTTAAGACTAGAGCCTGGCACACCACATTATTAAGCATTTAGTGTTCATACCATAATCATTCATTTAGAGCACACAAAGACACACTAAGTGATGAGGTGATTTGCAAGTGATGGTGCACTGTAGGTGGATAAGTCAAACCAGACGCTGATTGTTAAAAGTTATGCAAAATAATGGTATTATATTAAAATATTCTGTGCTCCCATTTACATTTACATTTCCAGTGAACTACATTCTGATTCTTAGCACATATTAATGCAGGTAACTTAAGACTGTCATTATTTATTATTGTGCGCCACATACACTTAATACAAACACTTTAAAATAACAGACACACACAGTTTGAGCTGTCATAACCTTTTCCATCTTCACCTCATCATCACCTTTGTCACCTTTACTTCACCGTGCACTGAGCATAATTCAAGGGGCTTCAAAAGAGGATCCTATTGGAAATGTGAATCTATAAACGTGCTTTTAAATTCACGTACATTGTTTGGTGTAACTAAATGGTAGCTTTTAGTCAATAGAGTCATTTGCAAAAAGGATTGTTCTTCTAACATGTTGATTGTGCCATCTGCTGGGCATCATGCACGACTACAGGTCCCATGTCTGTAGGGATGCACATTTTTCTTGCTTCTTGAAAAAAAAAGTGCATAGAGCAACCAAATATACTTATTAAATATTTCCTGTAAGGTAGAAACAGTAAATGGTCTACACATACATTGCTCAATTAATTTGATTCATTTCCATTCCTCGTTTCTGGTTCCTTTTTTTTTTTTTTACATCCTTATCTTTGGTCCAAAATAAGAAGTAAGAAAGTTTGGAATGTGCAAAATGATGTAGCGAATGAGGAGAGACACATTAAACTTTAACCACTGCTCTACATCTTATTCTCGTCTCTTTCCCTCACTGTATCGCCCTCCCTACCCCCACATCTCTTTATATCTCAGTTAGACTGTGCAAAAGAGTGGTAAAAATATTCCTCACATTTTTCAAGGTGCTAATTAGAATCAAAGCCGGCGCAGGCCTCAGATCTGTTTCTTCGCTGTGTTCTCTGAGAATTTAGGCTTGTGTGACTGGAGGCGAGACTGAAACCAAATCATGTGATGTTTCAGAGTAAAGCTAAACCCTTAGACTCCAAGATCACAGTGGGATTCAGTGCAGTGTCAAGTAAATTGAAGATTACTCCTAAAGTAGTATGTTTTGTGGTGACTTACACTCACCTTCTGCATAAGAAATTATTAATGTCAATGTCAATTTACTGCTATTGGACAGATCTGTAAGGTCCTATGTTTATGTATAAGCTGGATTTCCACGACTCATAGACTTACAACATATAGAGCATATATGGAGATTACAAGCCGTGAGCTCAATATGTATTCCTCATTTCATTTCTCATGGCGCGATCTTTAATAACATCATTATAAAGAGGCCATTTTGTCATTGATTCTGTTCTACATTACCTCTGTAACCTTTTCCACATAGTGTGTCGTGTACTTTTCCATTTGCATGTTGTTGCTTTTTAACTCTCTGCTTCTCAGATCAGCCTGACTCATCTGGGTTTCCACTTTGCATGCTTCTCTCATGCCCTCTCCATTTTTCATGAAGGTTACTTTTGTGTGTCACTGTCACTAAACTGTTTGACCGCTTCCTCATCAAACATGACAGTTGATGTTTGCATTCCCACCTTTTTATCTGTCACTCCGACGTATTGTACATGTTCTGCTGTCTTTCTCTGTGTGGTCTCTGTGTGGTGACCTTGTGTTGTCTCTTCTCTTCCCCTTCCCTGTTACAATTTTTATAATCTGTCTTTCTATTCTGCTGCCTCTCTTCTCTCTCATCTGCTGTCTCTGCTGCTTCATTAATTCTTGTCTTGCTGTTTCTGTTTTTGTCCTGACCCCTTACTCTTTCTTTGCGTCAACCCGCTGTCCTTTTCTCTTTCTCGCCTTCTCTTGCTTTTCTTTCTCTCTTCCTTGATTGTTGCTCCTCTCCCTGTTCGTGTCTTTGCCTCGCGCGTCTCAGAGCCCATGGTGGTGTGCCCCGTGCACCCTCCCGCCTCTCACAGTGCGCCCTCCTTCCTACGCCAATACGCTGGTCATCTTGGCCGAACCGCCTTACGCAGAGAGCTGGGAGGGGGGCTGGAGAGAGACAGAGCGTACCTGAACCTGCACAGGACTGGATCTCTGGGTACATATGCACACACACACATATGTATTAACACAGTGATGAACACAAAAATACACACTTCCACAGTAATACATATATGTATAGTATGTGCTAAGTGAAGGAGTCTTAAGCTGAAGATCACAACTATGTCATACTATGTAACATTTATTTGGTAATATCTAACTTTTATTACCTCATCATTATTTCAGTTATGCTCATTGCATAGTCTGGAAGTGTTTGTAGAGCAGGTTTCAACCATATGTGAGTGTTTTTATGTGACTGTATATTGTGTTGGGGGTTGGAGGTGGGGGATATAGTGTGGTCAGACACTGATGCATGTTTGACCTCCCAAATTTTAGTTGCTACTTCAATTATGTGGATATTTGTACTTTTCCTTACTTGCCCAAGGACAGCAGAAGTGAAATTAGATTGTAGCTAAATCTGGTGCAATACAGCTTTTCTGTTATCTTTTCTGTTGTATAGAGTATAACTAATAACTAAACTAAACTAAACTTTGTATGATTGAACTTGTGTTCATTCATAAATAGTATTATGACAGACTAAGAATCTACTTTTTAATAAATGTTATAAAAATTTCTTGTTTCCCTTCCACAGAAAAAAAGAAAATTATATCAGTATCAGCATCAGTCAGATTGTCACACAAATTATTCCACATTTTGTGCTTCCCTAATACAGACAGTACAGTTTTTTTGCACTTTGCTTCCACATTAAAAATGAATGCTTTGACAAGCGTCAACACTTTAACTAATATAATAATGCCTTAACCCCTTACTGGCCAAATTTATGAAGAATGACATTAAAAATATCTGTGTTGTTGCTGTCAAGCAGGTGCTAAATAAGTGGAGATTGTTAATTTGAATATAGCACATACATGATGTAAATCAGTGACATTAGGCAGAATTGGCATAATAATAATTAAACAAATTTCCAGTCCCGGGTAAGTAGATTGTTTTATTGATGCTGCAGTTGAACAGTTCCTTCAACCAACAAACCAAACCAAACACAATGATCCAAGAATCAGTGGAATGTCATTAAATTGATAAAATCATTATTGAAACAGAAGTTTTTAAATTGATCCATCAATGTCATAGGTAATCACATAACATATGTACATTCAGAGACAGTGTTGAGCAGCACAAAAACAGTGGAATATTGAGGTGAATTCACAACTATACACTGTTTCTTAGAGATTTCATTTGAAACTGAAAACTCATGCAACCACTGAGAAAACACTTGTATTCAAGATGTAGAACATGTCTTAGGCACCTGTACAGTAGATGAAAAGCAGTCGGTCTGCGCCCTAGAACTACAAATACACATCAGGTCAGATCAGCTGTTTGTGAGTACTTTGAAAAGGAAGGCCGAATAAGAGGCTGAGGACAGGAACAGAAGGGGACCAGACAGCAAACTGTAGACTGTTTGGCAATATCAGGACGATACTTTTCTCATTCTTTATCCAGATATGATGTCATGTTGATTAGCATCCCAACAGAAGAGTGTTTTTTTTTTTTACTAGTGCAGTATAATTTTACTGTAATGTGCTTATTTTTTGGATATATAGCATCATGTGCTGTTGGTGTAAAACAGATTCTATATATAGGCCTATAATTTCATCCTATAGTTTTGAGCCCATTGACAAGTATTGAAAGGAGGCACTGAAGAGGCACGTTTAGCACAAACTGATTTACTGGGCTTGTGTGCAGAGTTTTAACTCAGTGAGAAAGTAATCGGCAAAAACTGTAAGCAAACAAACATCCACCCCATTGTTAATGACATGAAGACACATTCAGCTTATCACATGCTATTTTCCAGTATCATTACCAGTTCTTCCCTTCTAATTATCTTTGTGTCAACAGCATATTCTGTGCATTTCCATTTCTTCTGTGTGTCATTAATTCAGTAAAAAGTCATTATCTCTTTTATTGTCCTTATATGCTTGAAGAGTCAGTGAATATTGACTCTTGTCTTTTATCACTAGAGTGTTTTGCTTAAGCTTGAGCGATACTGCCACCTGTGGTCGGAAAATCCAAACAGTGATGTCACACAGATGTCAGTTTTGTTTACCGGCGGGGCGAGTGTGCGCTTTGTGTGTGAGCTTGAGTTTGTGTGTATTCACGCAGCTTTTCAGTGAGTGTAAAGTGGTATTTACTATCTGTCCTTGACTATCCGCCCAACATTTACTATGAATCTGGAGGGATAAAACCCTAATGACCTTAATCCAGCACACACACACATACATATATATAGATGCTCACAAAACCTTACTGCTTGCACAATTACTTTTTCCTTCTGTCTGTCTGCATTATGTAATGGAACGTGTGATCGCTGGCTATACGGATCCCAATAATCTCATTTCCCGCTGTGACAGAAAGGCTTATATCAGGAGCAGAGGAATGGAGTGAGAAGGGCAAAGTCAAGTTGGAGGGAAAGAGAGGAGCTGAAGAGTTTGATGTTAGAAACGGAGCTTGGAAATGTGAGAGATTGATTTGCAGAGGACTGACCGATAGAAAAGGAGAAGCGAGAAGTATGGATGAAAGGAGAGCGCCACAGACATAGAAGGAGAGTCTTCGTTTCACAGTGGTGCGCCTGAGTTCCCAGTCGAGTGAACTACAGATAAACCACGGTGATGAGATTTCTTGCTTCTGTTGAACTGTGGGTGAATATCGAACTACTCTTAAGCCATCTTACATTACCAGGTTTTGCCAACTTCAAAAGAGAAATGACCGATTCAATATGACCGATTCGACATGAAAATCATGGGAATTATTCCATTTTCCTGAAACAAAAATGATACCTGTGATTTGGTAATGATGAACAGCACTTTATTTGAGGAATATGAAAACACAATAATGTTCTTTGTTTTACAGAATATTTACACTTGCCAAGAAGGTACGTAAGCCTGCCTGTCAACAACAGGATTATGCTAAAACTAGTGCACTGATTTTCATGAAACTCTGTGGAAGCGTAGGACACAGGCCAAGGACAAAGCTTCTAAATTTGTGAGTAGATCCATAAACAGGGGCAGTGTTTTCCACTTAAACGTCAGAGAGCCCCAGGCTATGGGTAACAGTCACTTAAATTAAAAATAAACTAAACAGTGGCACTGGCTGACAAAAAGGAAGTGAACTAAGGTCAGAATTTGTGTGTTAATAGTAATATGGAATGAGAAGGAAAGTAGACTGTTGGCCTTGGAGAAGGTCTGTGGTTTAGCTGCATAAAGAATATAATTGGTCAAAAAGGTCATTGTTTAATTAAACTAGAAACTACAGTCAAACCATAAGACAGGATGAAGATGAGAAGTTCAGCATTCGACCCGACAGCTAAAATCAACTTGTACTTTTTTTCAGTATTAAATGGCCTTCAGGAAAAGGTCAGTCAGATATAGCAAACATGTTTTTATAATATATTTTGGGGCATTTTGAGTCTTTATTTGATCTTAAACAGAGGACATAGTTGGTTATGGAAGGACAGGCATGAAATGAATAAAAAAAAACACATCTTAAGGTTTGATACTTAACAGAACAGCAGAACATGTCTGGGCCACTCAACCACCGCTGTAAACACACTGTACACACAACACTGAGCTATGTGACTTAACTCGTGACTACTATATAATACCTCCTTTATATGGTGTTCTTCCCCAGTCACTGTTATTTCTATTCCATTTTATTTACCTTTATTCTACTGTGGAAGGAGTGAGAGCAGAGGAGGAAAACAATTCTTATGACACATATGACTATAGCAGCAAACATTATATCTCTCTCTATATATATTCCAAGATATGAGTCAAGTCTGCTGTGTAGAGAATTACAAGTGATCTGTAAAAATAAATGAACATACCAGCCCCAAGCCCCCAGACTGTTTGTCTGGCAGAGTGACTTCATCCTGTGAAATCAAACAGCCCTAAAAAGGATTAAGCGTGACTCAAACACCAGAGTTGCTGTTCTATTATTTAAATGGCGATGAGGTGTAGTTTAAGATGTTTGAGGTTCTGAGTCTATGTGTGTTTCCCACTGGTTGGTCTCGCTGACTCACTGCGTGCCACTCAGCAGTCAGAGCACGTTGCACCCTTTAATAGAGCGACATGATGATGCAATCTTTCTTTCCTGCTGCACTAAAGAGATTACCTTCCATCTCTTTCTCCCTGTTCATGTCTTCTAACTTGCTCTGTCTCCATCCAGGAGTATTCAATTAAACACACTTTTCATCTGTGTAAGTGGGCCTGACTGTGGGGTTATATGTGTATGTTAGGGGTGTTTGGCCACTAGCCAAAGCCAGAGAGCTTTTACAGGTTTGTGATTCATCTGTTGCTAAGTGGGCCAACACCCACTCCCACTCGTACCACACTGTACTTACAGTGAAGAAAGATGAGCACTGCACTTTCAGTTTTTGCTTTTCTCTGCTCCCTCATTTGTTTCTCTCTGTGAAGATGTGTAGTTACACTGCAGAGGATTAGGTGGCCCTTCTGTCTGTTTTACTGAAGAAAAAGGACAATGCTTAAAGCTGCCCACTCTCAACTGCTATTTCAGTTATTGTCACAGATGTCGCCTCTTGCTCCGTTCTCTCTGCTGTCTTTTTCTCACCACACATACTGTACAGCTACATACTATATTTATCCTTCTGATAAAAACTAGAACAGGGCTAAAATAAAAGATGGAATGCTCTTCAGACCACCCTTATCTCTCCCATTGTACTGTACACTATGTGAGCCTGTGCCAGGGGTTTAATGTAATGCATTAATACTGCATTAATCGCCACGGCCCTCACTCTCTACACTCTCAGCCATCCATTTGCACAAGCTAACCCTTCTCACTCACTCCAAGATAGGATTTATTAAGAACAATGGAGTGGGCTCCTTTTATGTAGTTGGTCTTGGAAGCTTTTTGTATGTGTTATGGAGGCTTGCTGTTTCAGTAGTTCATGCTTGAGGCTAAAGGAGGATGTTGTTAAAGAATGCTAGTAATTCTCAGAGTTGTAGAGGTTTACCAAAGTGGTTAGACATTGGGGACCATCACATATGGAGCAGGCAGCTTACAGTATGCTCTCTGGTCCCAGTAATTGAATAATAAGATTCCTTAGATGCAGATAAAAGGTTTAGAGGTAATTACTGCAGCCTAAATTCCCTCTCTCCCTCCAGCCCTGTAAGTGTGTTTTTTCTCTGTGTGCATGTTCCTCAGGGATGTTGCATGCACTTTGATTTTATTGTCTTTCCAGTCTGGAGGCAGACTTTGGTATTTATGAAAGGCTTTCACATGAAAATAAAAATTTTTTATAAGAGGCTGAATTGAATTAAACACGAAAATAAAGATATTTAGAGTGAGGTGGTGAGGAAAAAAACGACAGAGCACAAGACCTTGAACGACAAAGTGATTCATGAGGGAAGCTGCAGAGTCAAATCTTTGATGTACACAGTCACACTTGTGAATATAAAGAGACAAGGAGACGGTGATGGGTGGAGGGCAGAATGTTGGGCTTCTGTCCTTGATGTTTTAAAGAGCCTGATGCACAAGGATGCAGCAATTTGCATCAATATATGTCTGTCAATGCACTGTAAGGGGCATTGCACTTGGCTGTACGTATAAAAGAAGGCAGCCAAAAGCACATCTTAAGGCTTTAGCTGGTGCAGAAATGTAGAGAAAGTAATTATTCTTTTTTTTTTTTTTTTTTTTTAAATCTAATTAGAGAACATTTCACATTTATACAACCTTTTAAATATTTGTTTTAATACATCTCCCACACACCTAGCTGGATGAAATTATCTGAAGATGTGTTAAGTGCACTACAGCACAGTATTTACTCATCTAAGCCAGTTTCACCATTATAGTTTGCCTGCTGCCAACTGTAATGCTGTGTGTTTGAATAAGCTGTTATAAAATTAAGAGCTCAGGTATTGACATGCAGGGTGTGCAAGCCTCTTTACATCAATCTGTTGTGTTAGCAGCACAGACTAATTATTGACATGAAGGGAGAGGTTAGTCTTCCGAAGAACAGTTTTTGAAGTGTTAATCCTTAAGAACATCAAGAGGAAAGATGACATTTGAAGCCTTATCTTGTTGACATTTTGCTCGCAACAGCATCTTCGTATTGATGTTTTATTGCTATTCTACTACTTTCCATGCTGGTGTGATCCACTTTTTTGTTGGATGGATAGAATCTATATGCATTGTAAATAAGGAGCACTGATTTTAAGGGCTAACGCACTAATTGCAGTCAGGTCATCTTCTGTGTTGTAGTAAAAAAAAAACTCCAACTTTGACAGTGTGAAAAACTATTGTTCACATTAAGGAAGTTATGTGACATTATAGAATCATGACATTGCAGAAAACTAGTAGATTCTTTCTCTTGACACTGACCATTATATCACATTTCCCATGTCAAGACTCTAGCCCAAAGCACAGTCTTGATGTCTTAATATCCTCCTGACTGCATCCTTGTTTAAGAAATATGTTGGCTCATACTTTTGATAGCTATGGGTGTGTCAGACAGTCATGTGTTAATACGCAATACAAGGATGAACTGTTACTGTCTTTGCAGAGGTGTGGGAAAGAGTGTCTGTGTATGAGCTGAGCATGAATAATGGCCTTTTCTTCAGGTCTTGGGGGAAGGACACAGGGAGAAAGAGAACGAGGAGGGTGGAGGGAATGTGGTAGAGCGCGCGATGGGGGCTATGATGCCAGAGGCGTCACTCAAACGCCTCAGGGTTTCATTTTCTGCACTGGAGACTGATAAGGATGAGGAGGAGGCAGTGAGTGGAGAGAAAGGAAGGGTGAAGTAGAGAGAAAGAGTGATAGAGATGGAGAGAAAGGAAGAGGCTGATCCTGCAGAAAATGTTGTCATCGGCTCCTGGAAAGAAAAAGAGTGTACTGTATATTCAACACCATCTCTGGACCCAGACAGAGATAGGAAGAGTGAACGAGGGAGGGAGCATTAGAGATAGAGGCAGGAGAGAGAGAGAGAGAGAGAGAGATTGGTATCACATGAGAGGGAGGAGAGTAACAGCAAGGAGAAGGGAGGGAGCAAGAGGACTAACAACACTGAAAGCACTGATAGGGGCGCCAGAGGCAAGGAGAGACTAATCGAGAGAAGGGAGTGGATGAGGGAGAGCAGCAAAACAGCCTGAACAGAGTGGCATGCTCTGTAACAGTGGAAGAAAAGGGACGACAAAAGAAAAGAGATTGGATAAAAAAAACACTGGGAAAAGGGCAGAAGACTGGATTGTCAATTTAAAAAGGAAAAAAAGTGCAAAGGGATGCAGTAAAATAGTGAATCTGCCAGATGAATGTGTTTTTTCTTCCTAGAGGGACTTCTAACTTTGGCTGTCTGCACTTGTACGGGCGCACGCGTCTGAATCGTATAGATGGAGACAGAACACCTGTTATTCTGTGATCGTCGGGTGTAACAGTTTTGAGCTTGCGTATGTTGGAATGTCTCTGCAGCATTTCGCTTACCTGCACAGCATTTGACCTTCCTTAGTCAGCAACCAGTGTGACTGCAGAGAGAAAAAGGGCGAGAAAAAGGAGAGGTGGAGAGAGGAGAGGAGAGGAGAGAGGAGAGAGGGAGTGTCTACTGGAAAACACAGAGAGTTTAAGTGGAGTAGTAGCTCAGGGAGTTGTTGCGTTGTGATTAGAGTGCCTGTGCAGTCTGTTCTGGCCTCGCAATATAAGAACTTTTTCTCATACACGGGGGCTCACCTGGATGTATGGAAGTCGCCTAAAGACTGGATTTTGCCTTGAAAGCTACTAAAGCGTGGGTCTCACTCAGACCTGTTGACTGGACATCAGTACTGAGCTGAAGTCGACACATTTAAGACTCAGTTATATTTTTGTCTTAGCGAAATGCGTTTTTGATTTTTTTTTTTTTTTTTTTTTATGTTTTTTAAGGAACTTTATATTTTGATGCTTTAAATCCTCTGGAAGTATGGATGCGCCAGGAAACCCCCAGGCGTGCTTAGCTCGTGCTCCTAGGGTAGGAGACTCCAGAATGGGGGAGGTTAGAATGGGAGACGGGATGCGAATGGGAGACAGAGACACCCCGTTGAGGCTGTCACCTTTCCGTATGCTTAGAGTGTTGGACACATGCCGTCCTCCTGGAAACCGTATTGGTGAGTCTTAGAACTGGCTGTGGTCATGATCAGATCCATGTTAAGATATAAGGTGGTAATGAACAGCAACAGCAACTTTTATGACGTTATTCATGATTTTCCATTTTAGAGGAAGCATGTTCAGTAAATGCCATAATGTGTTTAACAGCATGATGATAGAGTCGATATATCATCTAGATTTTAATATTCCTTATTGCGTTAAGATATGCAAGAAGCCCATCTTTGTTTTTGTGTCATTTCCTACTGTGGGCTAGTCAGTGCAATTAAAATCAAACATGTATCCTCAGGTTTTATTAGATACAAAGCCATAGATTTATGCTAAGTAGTTTTCCCTGAGAATCTGCTGATGTTTTATTTCTACGACATCTTAAATGAATTAATTTCAAAATATTACTTCCTTTAAGTAGCTGGTTTAAAGATTTACGATGCAGTAGGATAGCCCAGAGCTGTGTTTGTGGGTATTTTCAAGGATTCCATGAACTCCTTAGAGAAGCAAAAAGTCCTTCAAGTTCTTTTTTCTTTTTGAATTCATTATTCACTTCCTTGTTCGCACTATGACTGCAGTATCTCTTTTTTTCCTGCTTCTACTGCCTGATTGTGCACCCACTGCTGTTCTTTGCTTTGAAAACTTTAATTTGGGAACTTCTGGCCAAGGGGCAAAAAGAAGTTGTAAAATTATTCACTTCAGACCAAGTAATACATTGGACAGGACTATTTATTCTACCAGTGCAGCCTCGAGCAATCCACTGAACTTCATTTATGGGCAATTTTATAGTTTAAAAAATTCCGATTCCTCTCTAAAGGGGTCGTGATGTTCATGTTATGCTTGCCTTTAGTGCTTTTAACAACCTTTTTCACTTGATTTTTCAATCATTTTTGTGGCATTGCCAAAGCCTGAGATGGATTTCCAGCTAAGTGGACTACATACAGACCTAGGTGAAGTAAGGATAGACCTAAAAGCAGCCCACTCACTCTTCCAGACAAGCTAGCAGGGAGTCAGCAACCCTAACTAGGCCAACTGGGCTCCACACAGGGAGCCAGTGGTAGCTCATGACATTTACTGTCTGCTCTTAGTCTGCTATGGAAATGGAGCAGAAAGAACCTGCAGGAGACTGGAGAACAGTGTCCTGAGTGATCAGGAAGTATGTGTGAGCGGGTTTGTGTGTTTATGTTGGGCAGAAAAGTTGTGTTAGCAGTACAGAAGTGCACATGCTGTATATTTTCAGTAATACATGGTGGTATTGTATTAACACAGGGACCTGGGGATGGAATATTCCTTTTAGTTCATTCTCTTTGTAAGATTCACCCACACCTGCTGGACTGTTTACACAACCTCTCCAAAGTGAGAAAGGCCTGTGACATAATAGGGGTATTGGAGAGTTACTTGTCATGCATGTGTATCTGTCACTATGTAGATA
Organism: Sphaeramia orbicularis; assembly: GCF_902148855.1. NCBI lineage: Eukaryota > Metazoa > Chordata > Actinopteri > Kurtiformes > Apogonidae > Sphaeramia > Sphaeramia orbicularis. The sequence goes on from NC_043963.1 coordinate 32,531,452, forward strand.
TCCCGGATCAATTTTCCCTTTACGCTGGTGTCAGTTACCGTGAGTTTAATGTTTCACCATCTGGGTTGTAAGGGTTGATCCTAATATGACTACATTGACTGCTCAGTTTTCTTAGCAGCACACACTCCGTATCCCCTTGTCCAGCCTCAAGGCCATAGAGAGTGCAACTGAGACTTTAAATGGCTATGAAGCGGTCTGCTAAGCATTTACACAGATGTATTGTGTTTGAGTGATGTTTGCTAATGAACATATGCTGTTGTTGTCAACAGTTAGCTGGACCAAAGAACAGATGCAGAATCACCTCAGGTAGTTGAACGGTGGCAACAGTAAGAAACATGTTCATGCACTTCAGATGAAATGTAAAGAAATCCATTGAATAATGTATTGAATAATATAGATAAGAAATGTATAAATATTTTAATGAATTTGGATCCCATTGTTTTTCTCACTAGGACAACAATAGATTTATAAATTATTTTTGGGGTTAGGGTTAGTACAGAGGATGGCATACTGTACTTTCTTTATAAATAGATTCAAACCAATGCATATTTCATTACTTTCACCAGTGCACAACATATAAGAAATGCATCCTACACTAGCTATATGGAAAAAAGTAAAAGAAAGCATTTTTATTCTTATGGCAAAATGCTCAAGCCAGTTTGCCTTTCTCAAATCCTAACCTTGAGACTACATGAATGAGGTGCATAAATGACCTAGAATCAGCCTCAGGCAGTGTTGTCCCACTACACAGCTGACAAACAGTGCACCATAATAAATAGCTCTACCTATGCGGCCCTATATCATTCTATCCCACAGTTCCCAGCACAGCTGAGGTGTCATAGTCACTCGAGGGACTTATTATTCTTTCCACATCATCACTTCTTCCCGTCAGAGCGTCCTCCTCCAAATCCTCTGGTCTCTCTCCTCTATCTCTCACTATTTCACTACATATGGTGGCTGTTTTAAAGTGTAAACAACAGATGAATGTAAAGTAAGATGTTTTGGGTATTGACAGTGGACATCGAGCTGTTTTACGGTTCCGATGAAAACGTGTGATAAACACATTGCAAGGGAAGTGCGATAACTGAGAAAAATTTTGTTATTTGCACATGCAATGGAAGCATTTGACCTATCAGATAGAGCCCTGGATACATGGGTTACACATTCACACTGTTTGGTGACTGTTAGCCCTGGTTAGTCTTTAGCTACCTTCAGATTAATTAGCATCAATGTAGGGGCAAATGCAGCAAGTCATTTATTTATCACTATTGATATCATCATTGCAACATTCATCAATGTTATTGCATATCACACATTTTCTCCTACAGGCCTGCAGAGAAAAGACCAACACCTGATGTATTGTACATGACCCAGACTTGAGCTGAAACCCAGAGAACGACCCTTCCCCCACCTTTACACACAAAAACACACGCACACACAGACTGACAGATACACACTCATGCACCACTGAATGAGGCAGTCCTGTCTGCTGCACTGTGACTCATTAATCAGATGGATTCTGGTGTGGATGGAAGTGTGCGTGTGTGGGGGGGGTGGAGGGGTTGGCAGAGAGGGACGTAAGGGCTACCATTGCATGCAGGGTATTATTGATCTCTGACCTCCTCATCTTACCGATGGCATTTTATACGTACTAACCTAACACCCTAGTATGGCTGGTGGTATAGTCTATCAGCTGGGCAGTGAGACCCTACTATGTCTGTCACACAGGGGAGAGTGAAATCTTTGTAGAAAATCAAATAAAATAGAGATCTAACTGAAAAATAGAGACAACATCTCAGACAAATGGTTTGCAGTACTCCTTCCAGATGGCTGTAATAAATTCAGCCCAGATTTGTTTCCACTACACTGTTGCAGAGTATAGTTCCTAGATGGTAATGTTCTACTGTGTTTGTGTGCTGCAGGTATCGTCCATGAGAATGTGAAGATGGGTTCAGATGGGGAGAGCGACCAGGCATCGGGAACGTCATCCGATGAAGTCCAGAGTCCAGTCAGGGTCCGAATGAGGAACAATCACCACCGGCGCATCTCTAATGAGGTACTAAAAGTGCATGCACTTACTATACTCACACTTACCTGCTTTTCACAAGGTATACTATGCTCACACTGTACATCTAGTTACTACAGAACACACCCAGACACAATGAGATTTAATGAGGTTTAAGACTCATTTTCCAGATTACGCCTGAGCCGTGTCTGAAATCATCAGTTTGTTACTCAGGTTATTGCTGTTCCCTCACATATCATTGTGCACACATTTGACTGTCTGCACAACAGGTGAGTGAGATTTTACTGACTTTTAATGACTAATGACTTTTACATAAGATAAACACTGAAAATATGAAAACAGCCACATGGCAGCTATTTTACCATACACACACACACACGAGCATGCACAGACAATATGTAGTGTAAAATATGTGTGTGTGGCATAGACATAGTACACAATATAGGAACTCAAGGTGTGATTCCCATGAGACATGAAATTCCCTTAAAAAAAATCTGTTTTCAGTCACCGTTGGATTATGTTTAGGCACCAAATTCTACCCATGGTAGGTTAAGCCAACAAAACTACATGGTTAGGTTCAGCAAAACAGCCTGGTTTGGGCTAAAATGGTCTCTTTTACAATATTAACTGCATCCAAAGCTTTGCACCAGGGTACAAATACAGTGTAATACAATTCCTATGTACAAATAGCACATAATTGTTCAATCCACCTGTGCTTTCAGGTAAGGCAGATTTGTATCACTTAAATTTGTCATCACTTCGTGTGTGTCCCATGTCTCAGTGAGATTGTTTGCGTGTCTGTCTGTTTGAAGGAGTTGCTGAGCACAGCAGTATTATGGGAAATGCCTCTGGACACACAGGCTGCTGCCTCTGACTGCTGTGAACAGTAGATGGGACTAATTTAGACCATGTTTACCACAGAGAGCGTTGGTAGAAACTGCTGGGGAGAGAGGGGGTAATTATGGAAGGAGGAATAATTATTGGTATGACAAAGAAACAGGAGATCCAAAGTAATGAGAGTCAGGAGATGATAAGAAACAGAAAAGCAGAAGGAGAGACGGAGGAGAGAAAAACAATGTTTCCTATCAGCCGTCCCCTTCCATTTCCCCCTTCCCCCCATCTGCCTTTCTCCCCTCAGGAGTCTGTCCATTCCTCTCTCCTCTGCTCCTGTTTTCCCCCTCCTCCTCTTCCTCCTCCTCCTCATTTTTCCTCCTCCTCCTCAGAGCATGTGGATGGCACTGTGGAGTGCCAGCCTGTCTCTCTCTTTCTCTCTCCCTCTCTCTCTCTCTCTCTCTCTCTCTCTCTCTCCCATCTCTGTTTTTCTGTCAGTGTGTGTGCAGTCATGTGGCAGGTCAAAGACATGCATCGTGGAAAGCGCATGTGTGTAGTGAGTGTATAGAAAGACACGTTTAAGGAGGACAATGAGGGAGCTACTAGAGCTGTTCTGCATTGTGAGTATGGAGACACGTGTGTGTGTTTCTCTGTGGATCTTTTTTCCGTCCATATCAGTGAATATGAGGGCATGCGTGTCAGTGTCTCTGAACTTGTGTGTATTGTGGCTGTTTGTATAGGGGCATGGATGGTGCACATGTCTGAAAACCTGTTGTTGTGGTCATTGTATTGTGGAGTTGCATGCAATGTGAAGTGTATTAGCTCAAGTGAGAAGCAAATGATCACTTTTCTTTAAGAAATATGCAGGATAAGTGATGTGTTACCTTTTTAATATTCAGACTTCTAGTTGAGCCCTCATATTGACAAATTCCTAGAGTCTATGTTCATAAGTCATAACATATATCTAAAAAATATTTTGCAAAACTGTGCCTACAGTGTGCAGTCCGCAGAGCATTGCTAGTCATTTCCGGGGTCAGAACTATAGTGTGTATCATGTCCTTAGGGTTATAGCTCACATGTACAAAACTGCATGTGGTTCCATTCGCCTATGAGCTCAGTTAAAACCATTACAGGCGTGAAATCCCTCTGCCTTTCATCTTCAGGTTAACACACACTTTCTCTCCTATCACTAATGTTCACATGTAAACACACATATCATGTCACACACACATACTGTGGGGCTGATGGGACTTGGCCAGCCTCTGCTGCCATGGAAACAACACGTGATTGGCACCTTGCCCACGATCATGTCCTACATGAATATAGAATACAGGGAAGGTGCATTATGGGTAAAGCAGCCTCACATAATTATCATTCAAGCTGAAGGTAGGAAGTGAAAGTTGTTTCCACTCATTTCAAGGTTTCAAAGCACTCTTTCTTGGTTTAATGTTTACTCAAGATTAATTTGTTGAGCTGGAAAACCGTGATGCTAATCTTTTTACCTCACCTGTGTGTCCGAAGAAATTTAGAGAAAATTAGCCTGAAACTTGTCCTGTCATTTGTAGCTTTGGCTGTGGCTTTTATTCAGAGTCATGTGACCATGAAACATAGTGGTACCATGTTTACACATGTTATTTTGTGGTTTACAGAAACAGATTTAGATTAGCTTCATTTTTGCTCATTTTTATATGTAATTTCCAGAACCAGTCTAAATATTACACAGTAATTTGTAAAACATTCTCTGACTAGAAAAAAAACTGTCTCTCTAAAAACTATGTATATATAAACTATATTGCCATATTCTTTCTTAAAAATACAATAATATAAATACAGATAGCTACCTCTTTTGTGTTCTCTTTGTCATGAACAATTCATCAACCTTAAAAACAATACAGTCTTTATATCAGCAACCCATGTAAATGTCTTTATAAATGTTAAAATCAAACAGACAGTGTCTACTATGCTTTTTTAAACACTGGATTGTCATTTATTTTATTACCCTCTTGTATTTGGCTTTTTATGATGTGAACTGCCATTTTTAAGCAGTATAAACAACTGAACAGCCCTATATTCTATAACATCACAATCGTTTGGTTATTAGGTACTAAGACATTCATTATCTAATATAATATGTTTTTCTGTGTTTTCCTCTCTGTTTCAGGACATAAACAAACGTTTGTCACTCCCAGCTGATATCAGGCTACCGGAGGGCTATTTAGAGAAGTTTGCCATGAACAGTCCACCCTTTGACAAACCGATGAGCCGCAGGCTACGACGCGCTTCATTGGTCAGTATGCAGATTGTATCTGCGTGTGTGTGTGTGTGTGTGTATTTTGTGCCTGTATTTTTATGTGTGTGAAGCAGCTGTGCCTGCAATGAGTGTGATTTTAGCCTATCTTTACTCTCTGTATGTAGACTTTTGTGTGTGCAGCTGGGTGTGTGCTGCCCTTGCAATGCTGGTTTGTTTTGAAGTAAAAGTAATATGAACTTGAAGTACCATTGTACTCCATTTTAATGGTTGACAAAGGCCATTATATCCAATGAGACGCACTGAAGCTACAAATACACATAGACAGATCTAAAACACACACTGAGCCATGCTATAGTGGTTACAATAGCTCAGTAGGGGGATGAATGATGAATTCTGTTTTATGTATCCAGGCCAAGAGCATTATGGGTATTAATCTGGGGGTGGAAAAGGGAGAAGCGGGTGTTTTAGTGGATGGTTCATAGGTTGGATGATGATTGGCAGATATTCATATGCCCATATCCCTTTTATGTCCCTTTGTATTCCTGCTTAAGTGCTCTTATTCATTTGCTTATTTTGTTTGTCACTTATTCCATGTTATTCTTTTGGTTCTTTCATATTTCAATTTTTCTCTCAGCAAATTATTTCATCCATGATGGAATAAAACAAGACACTGCACTGTTTCACCCACTCTCCGCTTATGTGCCTGTTCCTCTAAAATTGGCCTCAGTCTGCTGTACTCATAGCACTGACAGCACTCACATACTACTGTAAACATGATTACCAAACCACCCTTCATATTCTGTAGGAAAGCATAAAGGTGCCTCCATTATCCATTTTTACTGTAATTATTGAACAAGCCCAGTAGCCTAAGTTGAGCTCTGTGCTTGAAGGGATTTAATGACACAGCTTTCCTGCACAGAGAGATGAAGAAAAGAATCTTTGAAAAGAGGTTTACACAGAAAGAACAGGTTTATTGTGTAAATGGCAGTGAGAAAAACAGCAGACTGTGGAAATTAGTGGCAGACATTTTCTGTGAGTCGTGTGGTTCTGTCCACTTGTGCATTTGGCTTGTTGTATGTATGTGATGTAATAGATCAATCAATAAATAATTCAGGAGCAGTGTCAGACTCATCTGCTGCAGCTCCTCTCCTGAATAGGATTACACACCGGGACACCTTGAAGTAAGCCACAGAGCAAGAAAGAGAGAGCGGGGAGATGCAGGAAGGGATAACGAGAGAGAATGAAGGAATAAATAATAGGAGCGCGGGATTTAATATGTGATAAGGTGCTAGAGAGAAACCTAAAAATGAGTCTGAAGAAAAGACGAGTGAAAATGGACGTTAAATTTAACCTGCATGCCGATCCGATTTGGATAGCAGAAAAACACGGCTTTATTGTATCTCAGTGTCCTTGCTGAGCTTGCAGAGTGCATGTAGCAGCTACATGCACACATTGCAGGGGTTCACTTTCTTTGCTGTATTTAGTGTGGTGCATCCATGCAGAAATATGGTTTTGATAGCATGGTGTACTATTAGAACCATAAGAGTCACTCAGTGTATTTCAGGAAACTGGGTAGAGACAAAGGCGTCTTGGCTGGGGCCTTGGACGTAAATAGGTCACCAATTTTTAGGGTTTTTTTTTTCATATAATTTGGATGAGTTTCTGTTGCTGAAAATGATTAAAAACCCAGTGAGGAAAGGAAAAATGTTAGCATGGAAAATTAATGAGAAATTAAATCTGCCCAAGTATGAATGTAATTATGCAAGGTGAATCAAGGAGTGTGCTTATTCTGTCCCACTTTACCTAAACGATTATGAGCCTTAAAGTGATGCCAGTGAAGGGTTTTGGGCTTTTGGTGTGATGGTAGCCAGTTGTTACCGTAACATAGAACATGTGTCAGGTGTCGTATAACCGATACTCGTATGTGAAACCATGTATTTTGATCTTTGAATCGCTTCCAATGTAATGTAATTGAAGTTGCTTGGTATCAGTTTTCCCTAATGCTGTTACGAATTGATAATCAATTATTCACAGCGGCCCAGTCAGATCCAGTGTACCATGGTGCTGAGGAAGGAGATGTCATTTAATCAAATGGCAACACTTAACCATCTTATGCAATACTTACTATGTGGTGATCCGTTCAACCCTGGAATGATGAGGCAGAAAACTGAAGTTTGTAAATATTTAACTTTGGCAAACATACGGTTAATATTACAGAGCTCACCTGATAGTGGATTTTTAAGATTAAATATACAGCGGTGACCAAAATGATTAGAACCTCTGACTGATCTGAAAATATTGACCCTTTTTTGCTTCCAAAACATGATTTTATTTCATGATGTTTGTGAAACGTGTCGATGGTTGCTCTGAGCACAACAAATATCAGATGAAGTGAGTCTTACTGTTTTCATCCACTTTTAACTTTAATATTTATGTAATGAGCAGGATAGACCTTGTACATTCTAAAGAATCACACAGACTCTTGCATCACAATTGATTTAACCACAATCACCCCTAACAATGATCACACAAGTAATTGCACTTCTTCTGTGAAGGAACGTGATTGTGTGATATTGACAGTGAAACAGGCCTAGCTTGTTTTTTTTATAAGAAAAATGACCTGCATCTCCTTATGATGATGCCATTCTGTGGTTTATAGAGCATAATGAAGACTTTTAGATGTTTTATTTGTTCTATGGGTATTTTTATGGACAAAAGTCTAATACTTTTGGCTACCACTATAATGATAGCTTGGAGCAGGAAAAAACAGATAACTGATTAAGTCCCTGCTTGTCCCTTGTAAAGCTTCAACACTAAAATGAATTTTGCATGTCTGAAAACAATTTATCCTTCCCTCTTTAAACTTATTGCAAACCAGAACTGTTGCACTGTTGAACATCAAACTCAAAATAACAAATTAATAATGTACAGTAAAAGAAATGAAAAAAAAAAAATAACGTGGGAATGATTAACCTTTGAGCTTTTATTTCCCCTCAAACTCAATTGTTCCCTTGTCTAATATTACTCATCAGCCATCATCATTGCTAACTTCTGTAAAACTAGGGTGTAAGATGTCTTTTTAGTGTTGATTATTTAATTTATGTGCCATCAGTTGAGCCGTTGGTTGCTATCAACAGTTTAATGATGAAGGTGACACAGAGCAAGATATGTACTAGTTGATGGACTGATTAAAGTCCTAAAGACTGACTACATCATGTTAATAAAAGGGCTCTTTCTCCTCCCACCTCCCATTACCACCTTCTTTCTTAACAGCCCATCATTTTCCCTCTGCCACTTAATGCTTTCAGTCCATCCTCTCCATCTAGCCTTCTTTTCAGCCAGTGCACAGAAAACACAATGAAAAATGTAACACGGCCAGAGTCATAGACTTCTGTACACATTAGTTCTGAGCTGCAGACATACTGTATCTCTTCTCAGGTTTTGTATTTATGCTGTCAGTTTATCTGGCTGTAAATCTCCTTAGTCCCCCTGCAAGTAGAGAGGCACACATTTTGTTTGGTTTTATGTTGCTTTAATTTTGTCACTAAAACTTGGTCTGACCTAGTTCTGCTGAGTAAGCTCACTGGAGCGTTGGAAACGAAATGAACCCATTGGCATCGAAAGCATATGCAGGCGCACAGAAAAAGGCTCGGTCCATTCTAAGGTACACAGAAAGCAGCTGCAAATCGCCTGCACAGAGTAACGTTTAGGTAAAGTGCTGCTATATTCAATTATGCCAGAAACACTTCAGCTAAGCAAAGAGACCCTTTTTTTGTTTTACGGGAATTGGGATGGATGGAGTAATGCCTGGAATTTAAAGAGGCGGCAGTAATGTATGTGTGTGCATGTATTTTTTTGGATGTGTGTTTGCGTCACAGTGTGTGTGTGTGTGTGTTGCTTTTGAGACCGGGTCCCCTGCCAAATGAGCAGCACTGCTCAGCAACAACCTCTGACAGCCCCTGTCACAAATGCACAGAGAAGAGCAGTATGCTTCTGTCTGTGGATTTTATCTGTCTGCTTTCCAGCTCTATGCATTGGCAGTATATTTCATCACCATTTTTTTTCTTACCATTGTCTGCATTTCTTGAGTTGTTTTCAATTATTATAAATTGGATAATGGAAGTTTTTCAAGAATGCCTCTTCATTAATTGTGCAAAATACATTTTTTACATGTACACACTTGCTTCAGTGTATAGGCGTGTTATCTTTATCTTGTGTCAAAGCTTGTTCTGACTTTTACATGCCTTTAAAGAGATCACATGCTTCATCAGTTAACTTGGTCATTGGAGACCCTTCCTCTTTATACACACACCAGTGGGCACACAGCCGGGCATGTCCTAATATTGGCCTGGCATTCGTATAAGCATCATGATGGGATGAGCCAGTACAAGACTGGGAGAGATGGTTAGATGTCAAGAGATGCACACAGTAAAAAAACATGTCAGAGACCCTCCTGATGGAGATCGACGAATAAAGGAGGAAAAGTGACAGTAACGGGGGTAAACGGTGACACGCCTGTGGGTATCACAGCTTGACAGAGCTGCATTTATCTATAATTCATGACCTGAAGCCACACAGGCCACATACATTATGTAGTTTAACTTTTATTAACTAAAATTCAGGCTTAATGTAGAATTTTCTGCCTGTACTTAGATGTAAAGCATCAAAAATGTAGAAAAATAAACTCCCCATAATGCCATCTAGTAAGGAGGAGCTCATGCTGTATTTTTTTTTTTTTAAACTTTGCTATACTGACTTCCTGTGGCCAGAGAATATATGTGCACCCAACCACTGACAGCACTTTGCATCATTAAAATGACACTTTGGATGAAATATGTGATGCTTTGGTTCATAGATATATTCATTCGTCTGACGTTCCCTAATCAAATATAGTCAGAAATGTCTGTGTGCATGAGCATAACATCAAGTGCAGAATAGGTTAATCCGGTGTAACATAGTACCGGAGGATATTAACATAAGTGATGACATAAGGATAAAGTGAGGTAATGGTTTAGTGCAGACACACTGGAGGGAGGCCTGGTGAGTCACACCCCTGCAGTTGTAGGTCAAATGTCGAAACAGTGGAAATGAAATTAGAATAAGCAGCTCTGCCTGACAGCTGTGATTCTAGAAATCCTGCAGTTAGTTCTAATATGATGAAATGACCTCATATCAGGCTCTATGCAAAACAAATGTAAACTGGCACAGTAATAGCACTCCTAACTTCCTCATCTGACTCCTCTCGGTTCTTTCTAGTCTGAAATTGGCTTCGGAAAACTCGAGACCTACATCAAACTCGACAAACTGGGGGAGGTGAGATCAGTAAAGGAAAACTTGACATACACAAAGTACTTTTATGCTCATTTTACTTCATAAGTGCGATGCTTTTCATCTCTGCAGGGCACCTATGCGACAGTGTTTAAGGGTCGAAGCAAGTTAACAGACAACTTAGTGGCTCTGAAGGAGATTCGACTGGAGCATGAGGAGGGCGCACCCTGCACAGCGATCAGAGAAGGTACTGAAAGCTCATATCATTTGGAAATAACATGGACTACACTGTCAAAAGTACTATTGTTCTGCCAGGTTTGTCAAATCTGCGGTGCCTTGTAACTCCCAGAGCAGCTAGTGATCCCTGAGCTGTTTGACTTCCTTCCACAGGTTGTCTGTGTTTGACTGACAGTATCTGATGTCTCTCACTTCTGTAGTGTCTCTACTGAAAGACTTGAAGCACGCCAATATTGTCACCCTCCATGACATTATCCACACTGACAAGTGCCTCACACTCGTTTTTGAGTACCTGGTGAGTGACTGTACTGTACATGTTTACCTGTATCAGATGGCACATTGGCATATTTATATTATGTTGTGTCAAACACTCTTCTACTTCCTTCCTTTCCCTTTTTCTACTTTTTTTCTCTTTCTATTAGGAAAAAGACCTGAAGCAGTATATGGATGACTGTGGAAGCATTATGAGTGTTCACAATGTTAAGGTATGTAAGGAAAGAAATGTGGTCTGAGGAAAAGTCTGTTATGTTGTGGGTTTTGCTGTTTGATATTATGATATATATTTATATTTTTTAAACACATATCTTTATAGAATTTTTAACACATTACATATCTTTTCTGACATGAATTGATAACATTGTGTGGGTCTCCCCTGAGCATAAACCCTCAGAACCACAATGAGTCTCTGTATTAAGATACAATCTGCATATATGGGTAGTATGGACAGCATTAAAACAAAAGTTTCAGGAAAAAACAGCTCATATTATCCGAAGTGGTCGTATTTGACCTCCCTTTACACTAACATGTCTTTAGCCTTTTTCTTTACACAGTAGGAGATTTATTGCATTACTTTTGTGTTGTTTTATACCAGGTTTCAGTCAACACGTCATATGTTTCTGATTGTGCTGCTTCTGTGATCAGTGTACCTTTAACTCTATTATGTCTCATACTATATCAAGTATTCATCTGCAAGTCATACAGATTTCCTCTCTTTCTTTAGATCTTCCTTTTCCAGCTGTTGCGGGGTCTGGCTTACTGCCACAGAAGGAAGGTCCTTCACAGAGACCTCAAACCCCAGAACCTGCTCATCAATGAAAAGGGAGAGCTCAAACTGGCAGACTTTGGTACACAACTACTATTACTATAGTCTCAGCAAGAGTCTTACTTTAGGATTCAGTGTATTTACAAACTAAGACTGAATCTTAGTGAGATCTCAAGCCTCCTAGTGGCTCCTGAAGGAGTAACAGTGTCAGCATGCTTTACATGGACTCACTAACCAGACAACACTGCCACCCTTAGGCCAAACACAAAACATGACAAACTGCCATGTAGTGTTGGTGATGCAAGTCACCACCTGCTAATATTCACAGCCTGGCCAACAAAAAAAAAAATCCCCATCTGGATTTAACTAAGCAAATATGTAAGAGCCTCCTATTGGATAACTACTGCAGTGGTTATTATGTTGGAAACAACTTATTTCACTTTAACTGTTGCAGTGACAAGCTTCTCATTTCTTAAACAACCATCAGTTTGTCAGGAAGTATAAACATTAGACATTGTCTGGAATCATCATAATCCATTAAGAATCTCTGGGATGTGATGGAGAAGAATTGACGTAGTGGTCCAACTCTCCCATCAGCAATACAAGATCTTAAAGAAAAATAAATTTATGGATTGAAAGTTTGAATGGAAATTAATTTATTTTGAGCCTGCACAAGCATAAACTGTGGCATGAATGCAACTTTTTGTTTTGGCTGGGCTGTACATTTTCTAAACAAAACTGAAATCTAGATTCACACTCAGAACACTCACAAAGAACAGCAGTGTTTTTCATTCTAGAATGTGATGTCAAGAGTGGAAATTACTTGTCAAGGAAGACAAATTGGTTCATGAATTATTTTGCTGTATTTTAATGAAGGTCTGGCACGAGCCAAGTCTGTTCCTACAAAGACCTACTCAAATGAAGTTGTGACATTATGGTACCGACCACCAGATGTGCTTCTGGGCTCCACTGAATACTCCACACCTATCGACATGTGGTGAGCAAACACACACTGGACAGAAAAGAAAACATGGAATTACATAAAAGCACTGCTTTTGGCAGTACAACACCATAGCTATTGATGTAAGAACTTAAGTGATTTTGGTTATTATCAAGAAAACCATGGAAAATGGATAGATATCAGCTCTGAACTTAAACTCTTATGAGCTATTTTTATTGTTATGATTATATTTGTCCAAACAAATGTACTTTTAGTTGTACCAGGCATTAAAATGAACAAGAAACTGAAGAAAACAAGGGTGGTCTAATAATTTATTCCACAACTGTATACACAGGACAAAAATACACACAAGTGAAACAATCACCATTTAGTCGCCCCTCCCCCTTTTTTTTTTTTTTTACAGTATATTTTGTCTATAATATTTCATTTCCTAATTTCATGAATCTTGTTCTTGAGATTGAATAAAAAACAGTAATAACCTTATGTATTTTTATGTAATTGTTAAGTGTTGGTCCCATGCATAACTTTAGCTAAAGTTAAAGCTACAGTTTAATAGTTTCATAATAACCTTTCAGCATGTTGTAATTCAAGTATTCTCAGAGGACTTGGGACATCCACCTGCCTGTGTTTTCAGGCTTTAGGAAATCAGCCCCTATGTGCCCCAATTATGTCTTAAGTACAGGCAGTTCAGGCAGGTGGGGGTTAAATGTATTATTTTTTCCAGAGTTGCTAAAGCAACTGCAGGTATAGCAAAGTTAAAGACCATATGGAAGGATAAAAACATCCACCACCAGACAAAGCTTGTTCTGAACACTGGTGCTTCCAATATTCCTTTGTGAGTCCTGGATTCTTGGAGCAGATCTACAACAATGAATCCAGGCTGTTGAGATGAGATGATATCTCTTACAGAGACCGCATCACTAAGGATATAGTTTATGACCCCATTAGAGAGGAGATTGGTCTGTTCAAGGATCTACGAAGAGAAAAGTGAAATGGTGAATGGTGAATGGACATGTTATCATCACATCACAGTTATCCTACCAGGTACCACACCATGTAAAAAGAAAAGAGGAAGACAGAAGAAAAAAGGGGCAGATGATGCCGCCTAATGGACTGGGAAATGATGTACTGATGATTTAAACACAGATTATGGCATGTGGAGATGAGTGGCAAGGGGCTCATCTACGCAGCCACATATGAGACTAAAGCGAGTGGGTTAAATACATAGTTGACAGATGTAATTACCAACCACTGATCAGATTCTCTCAGATGTGACCTGGATATGACTCTACTGCTCTACTCTGTGTCTTGACATGGAGGTCTGGAAAAGTGGCTTTCACTTTTTAATTACAGCGTGAAACAATGTCATGTCATATATATTTATAATTATCCTTTTGATTTGGACTGAGATGAGAAAGCTGCAGTGGTGAAGCGTGTATTTTCCAGTTCTGGTGTTTTTCTTCTCATTTTGTAATTTTATGATTGTGATTTTGCAATGCTGGTTACAATATACACTGCAAAAAGGGGTGTCTAAAAACAAGATAAAAACACTAAATCTGAGGGAAAAGGTACACAAAACAAGTGAAATTATCTTTCCATGCAGCAAGACAATTTCACTGAACAAGATTCTTGAATTAAGATTGTTAAATCTAAAAATAAGCATGTCTACAGATGTATGAACACTTAAAATAAGAAATTAACTCTTAAAACAAGATAAATTATCTAACACTTCTAAATCTAAGATTTTTTTTTTTATCTTGATAAGAACCAAACACTTTGCAGTGTACTACATGGAACTGGAAAACATGTATAAATAGGAGAGTTTAGTAGTTTGACTGCACATATTTTACTCTGATTTCTTGCACTACACAGCAAAAATCCAAATCTTACTAAGTGTATTTTTCTCATCTCTAGCCAAAATATCTCATCACACTTAAAATAAGACATAATCACCTAAAGAATAACTTTTCAGTGAGATATAAGAACACATTTTTAGACAATAGATCTTGAAAATCTTATTTCAAGAAATCTTGCCAAGATAATTTTCACTTGCTCCATTAGCAGATTTTTTTTGCTTAAATTAAACAAAAAAATCTTGAATTAAGCGAACAAAATCTGCCAAAGGAACAAGTGAAAATGATCTTTGATCTATTGTCTAAAAATAAGTTCTTATATCTCACTGAAAAGTTACTCTTTAGGTGATTATGTCTTATTTTAAATGTGATGAGATATTTTGACTAGAAGTGCGAAAAATACAATATGTAAGATTTGGATTTTTGCAGTGATATGAGAGTTGATGGTTACTGTAATATAGTCTTGTTCACTTTAATATTTATATTTTAGCTATATTTATATGACTTCATTCCTTAAGAGTGTGTTTTTGCAGGATTGACTTACTTTTATGCACTGCCTTGGGGACAATTTCTTGGATTTCACTGTTCATATCATTGAATCTTGAATTTATGTCACATGCATAATTTTTATACTCAGTATGACATCTTCTCTGTGTTTTGTTAGGGGTGTTGGCTGCATCTTTTATGAAATGATCACAGGCAGGCCTCTCTTTCCTGGATCGACCGTGGAAGACGAGCTTCACCTCATATTTCGCATCCTTGGTAAGACGCCCCGCATCAAATGAATGTGCATCTTCTTGTCTCTGTGTGCACTTTACATTAACCGATCATTATTCATTTTCAACAGGTACTCCTACTGAAGAGACTTGGCCGGGTATCACTACTAGTGAAGAGTTTAAAACCTATAATTTCCCTCAGTATAAAGCAGAACCGCTGGTCAACCACGCACCCAGGTTTGTACATCTGAGTGCACATGCCCACAGTCATGACTACGTGTGTGTAGATCAAGTTACTTTGATATGTTATATGTAATATGATAAGATGCAGGATTGATTTTCAGTAAGAACTGTAGTTGAGTGTTTCCGCCTCTGTAGAAATGGCAGGAACATTACACTGGTCTAAACGGCTTCGGTCAGCTTTTAAAACACTGACACTCAAACCTCTGTCAGTCTGCCACTTTCCTCTGTCTCACTTTCTCTTTTGTTTTCTGTCTCACAGGATAGACAATGATGGTCACGACTTGCTTTCAATGCTCCTACAGGTAAAAAACAAAGAAGGATTTCAGACGCATGCACCCTTTAGGTTGGTATAAAAGCTGTCATTCTTGTCTCTAAACTTCTTCACTCTATCGTTTTGCCTCTAGTTTGAAGCTAAGAAGCGCGTATCAGCAGAGGATGCTCTCAGACATTCGTATTTCCGAAGTCTTGGGGAGCAGGTTCAGACACTGGCTGACAGTGAGTACTTTACTTCATTCCTTCTTGCTCAAAGACAAACATCAGTTCACCAACCTGCTTTTTTTGTGTTTTCAGCTGCATCCATCTTCTCTGTAAAAGGCGTTCAGCTTCAGAGAGACCCAGGGAAGAGATCTTCAGTTTACCCTGAGTCATGTAAGTTCCCCAGACTTTTACAAAAGAGAAAAGAAGGAACATTTTAGGCATTCTAAGTGGGGATATTATAGAGAACAAGTCTAGCTCCCAGTCCACTTCCTGGTCTTTCTTTCTCTCTCTATCCAGCTGTTGGCTCTTTGTCATCCTTCATGCCACTGTGTGGTTCACGTCACACACTATCACACACATCATAAGGTTAATGTCGCTGTTTTGTATATAAAAAAATATATATATTCATGCATAAAGAACTACATCCAAAGGTCCAGTCTGGGAAATTTAGTCACAGATTTCAATTTAATGTAATATTTGTAGTTATGTTTTCTTTAATATCTAATCACCTGCAGGTATGAATTATTCTATTTTCATTACCTTAGAATGAAGTGTATCTAAAGATGGAGTTAATTTATGTTTCTGCAGTAGTTTAGAACAGACTTTCTCTCTCTTTTTTTTAATGGTTCACGGCATCCAGCTGTGGCCTCTTAGACCTGTTATTCCATCTGTGTTGCCATGGTAATGCTATACCTTATAACTATATATAAAGTCTATTTGTCCATGTAACCAGAAGAACATCACCTAAAAGCTAAACTAAACCAATTTTTTGGAGTAAAGAGTGCAATCCAAACAATGAGCACTTAAATGGGCACATATTCTAACAGTCTGAGACCACCGTATGTCATGAATACTTTAATAAAAACAGACCAAAGTGTTATTTCTCTACTTTCTCTGCTAAAACTCACTGAATGAGCCAAAGAAAAACAAAAATAAAGATCGTATTATGAGTTTTTATCTTACCTTTGCTATATTCTGATCATAACATGGTATTAAATGAATGAAGCTTCTGCTGTCACTTACTCTGTTATTTTGTGTTACATTGAAATGATTCTGACTGGAAACAAATGGCCCAGGTTTTAACAGGTTAAAATGCAATAATCACAAGAGATTGCCTACGTTAAATATACAGGGGTTGGACAAAATAATGGAAACACCTTAAAAAATCAACAAAATATAATTTAATATGGTGTAGGTCCGCCTTTTGCGGCAATTACAGCCTCAATTCTCCGAGGTATTGATTCATACAACTTGTGAATTGTTTCCAAAGCAATTTTAAGCCATTCTTCAGTTAGAATACCCTCCAACTCTTTTAGAGACGATGGCGGTGGAAATCGACGTCTTACTTGAATCTCTAAAACTGACCATAAATGCTCAATAATGTTGAGGTCTGGGGACTGTGCCGGCCATACGAGATGCTCAACTTCATTAGAATGTTCCTCATGCCATTCTTTAACAATTCTAGCTGTATGGATTGGGGCATTATCATCTTGAAAGATGGCGTCCCCCTCCGGAAACAGTGCTTGAGCCATAGGATGAACTTGGTCGCCCAAAATTCGTAAATAGTCTCAGCTGTTAATTCTTCCATGAAGGGAAATCATTGGCCCTGCGGATTTTCCAAGAAATAGCGCCCCAGATCATCACAGAATGTTAGGTGTTTCCATTATTTTGTCCAACCCCTGTAGTTTAATATTACATAATATAATGTGTAATAATTGGATGTCAGCTGATAAACTAAATATTAAAGCCTATAGATGAGTTAGCACACATTTACATTTACAGCTTATATACATTAATACTGCATACATGATGCATATTCTTGACATTACACATAGACTTACTTCAGTTCTGTCTTTAGTACATTCTGTGTGTGTCTCTTTATTTCTGTGTGTGTTACCTTGTTTGTGTTCTTATTGACAGTCCCTTCTCTTTCTTGGTACCCACGCTGTCTTCTTTTGCAATGTTCGTCTTTTCTTTCCTTAATCCTTTCCAATCTCTTTTGTGTGCCCTACTCTATAACACCTCAATTCCCAACCCTCTCCTTCCTCAACCCTAAAAAAGCGATGGCCCATAAGCTAGGCTCCGCCCCCTCGCAGTACTTCCAGAGAGAGGCAGCCAATCCCAGGGCTCAGAGTCACACTCTCTCCTCCACTTCCACTGGCTGAGTGGCCTACCGTTCTGGTAAATACGGTCTCTTTCATTCTGATGCTGTTAAGTCCCCCTCCCCTTATTTCTACCTGGCCTTCACCATCCCCAGTCCATTTCACTTATGTCTGTATTATAGTCTCACGTTCTCTTTCCCCCTCACGCTCCCCAACACCTGCGTTAACCCATTCTAGTTCATACCCTCATGTTCTTCTCTGTGTTGTCTTATTATTCTTCTCCCTCTCCCCATTCTTGCTCTTTCAAGCCTCCCCTCTAATTTCAAGCCCCACACCCACAGGCACCATCTCAGCTTTCACTTATCAAACCCCTTTTTACTCCAACTGCACCACTCCCACTGCCTTTTACCAAGGATGAAAGGGCAACAATATGTACACAAAAGACAAGTATGTGATTAGAGAATGGGGAGTCATTTGATTCTTTTTATTTGCAGTCCTGTTTAGGTTTCTCCAGCGAGAGATGTAGCCTTTTATGTATTAAGCCTTATGGGTAAGAGGCCATATGGGTTTGTTGTTTGTTTGTGTGTTATAAACAGTGATGGATGAGGCTCAGATTCTTTAACTGTCAGACATTACGAAAAAATCCAGTGTAAAAGCACTAATTGTCCTGCACTTCTGCACAATTTGGTAAAAAAATTCATGTTTTTTGGACAATATTGTGATTGCAGGTTGAGTGTACTTGCTCGGTTTTCAAGAAAAATGCAGATTACTGATTATTTTAATACTATCAACATAATTAAGCCTGTTTGCTTACAGAACTGTCACACCAACCAAACATGAGACTTGTCAGTTCAAATAAATAAAATGTGGAGTTTCTTAAGGAGTCTCAATGTGCTTTTAAAGCATGTATTTTTCCAACTCAAACATACAAGCTTGAATTAGCATAAAAAATACAAAACTGACATGTTTTTACAGTTTTACACAGTACGTCTCTCTACACACCTTTCTGTTCAGTGTCACTGAATCCAAAATGTCACATATGCAGACTTTAAAGGTGCAGCACTAGCAAGATACTGTAATCGAAGTAGTCGGGAGATTTCTGCATCTATTCCTTGTTTTCGGGCTGCAGAAAATCTACTCCGTAATGCTGATTTTTGGTTAATCACAGATTAGTGACAGACAGACAGTTTTCAAACTGCTGTAGATGACACGATTCTATGCTCTACATCGTGTCTCCACCTGGAAATGTGAAGAAAGAAATAACGTCTTTTAGTCTTGTAATTTGGACTGAGATAAGAGAGCCACAGAAAGAAGGGTGTATTTTGTAATATGAACATTTTTTCCCCTGTGATTTTAGCTACTGTATATGATTATATTATATTATATTATATTATATTATATTATATTATATTATATTAGATTAGATTAGATTAGATTAGATTAGATTAGATTAGACTTTATTGATCCCACAACAGGGAAATTCAATATTCAAGGCAGCAGCAGAATGAAGTGCAAGAAAAAAGTGTACATGCATGAAGATGATGCAAAAAAAAGAAGATACACTGGAAAAAATCTAAATCTTACCAACTGTATTTTTCTCATTTCTAGTCTAAATATCTCATCACACTTAAAATAAGACATAATCATCTAAAGAGTAACTTTTCAGTGAGATATAAGAACTTATTTTTAGACAATAGATCTTGAAAATCTTATTTCAAGAAATCTTAGCAAGATAATTTTCACTTGTTCCAGTGGCAGATTTTTTGCTTAATTCAAACAAAAAAAAAATCTCACTGAAAGGTTACTCTGTAGGTGATTGTCTTATTTTAAGTGTGATGAGATATTTTGACTAGAAATGAGAAAACTACAGTTGGTAAGATTTAGATTTTGTGCAGTGTAGTGAAAATACAAACAATATAAAATAAAAAATAATAATAGTAATAAAAAGTCTATATAGACTATATGCATATTTACAACAGAGAGGAATTGCAAAAAGTCAGACAGTACAGAGTTTGTGATTCTACATTTACATAGGCTACTCACAATTGCAGTTTTAATAATTATGCAACTCTACTTTTAGCTGATTACCCTGAGAGAATTTATTTACAGTAGTTATTATGCAGTTTTGCCCTTTATACTCATTAAAAACTATAAATGAAGTGCAGGTACTCCAAAAACACTTCCACTCCAATGTTCCTCTCCACCACTGGTTATAAATGCTGTTTTTAAGCATGAATATGAGAGTGTTTTTTACTGTACACTTTCAAAGCATTAGCAGCTGGTAAGTATGTTTATTTTAAGTAATATTAAATTGTGTTAACGTTACAGTGTGTTGGTGTTGGCCATTATTGAGTTTTATGTAGTGTCTGTTGTGTGTTGCAGGCATGGAGTTCTGAGGTGTGTGTTTGTGTGTTCAGATGAAACCCAGCTCTTTTGTAACATCTCTCTCCTCTTTGTCGTGTTTTTCTTTTTCTTTTTTTTTAGCCCAGGGGAAGAGCAGGAGGCAGAGTGTGTTGTTTTAGCGCTGGCGGGGGCGCTGAGATGAGGAGGACAGTGACACGTGAAGCTGTCCTGTCAGACGTACATTCAGTAACCCTGCCACAATCACACACACATGCACACACACACACACACACACACACACACACACTGAGCAACACATGCACACACTCTGCCACAATAATAGTAATATTTAAAAACCACACTGAAGTATAAGAAAACCAGTACATACGGCGAAATGGAATAAAATCTACACCAAACTAAGGAAGAGGAATCCATCCTTGATTCCAAAAAGGACTCATGAGCTCAACCTTAAGGACAGAAATATTAAAAAATTACAGAAGCACGAGAAGCTGGAAGAAAAGAAAAGGTTGGAGAATGGAGGAGGAGGAGGAGGAGGAGGAGGAGGAGGAGGAGGAGGAGGAGGAGGACTCTCCTTGCTGCTACTACCACTGCTGTCCAGAAGAGGGCAGCGATTATGATGTGTGCTGACTCAACAGAACTTGCTGTATCAGTGAGCTGTATGGAAGAAGAAGAAGAAGAAGAAGAAGTTAAAAAAGGACACGAATCACAGAAGAACGCACAAAAGAAGGAGAGAGAAACCCCATGTCGCTCTCTCTCTCTTGCGCTTTTGTGTCTTTTTTTTTTTGTTTTGTTTGGTTTGATCTGTTGCTGTACATAAAATGACTGAGCTGTAGAACTCTGCTTCTTCATAACACGCCTCAGCCTGAATCCAAACTCTAAATATTGCACCTCAGCCCTAAAACCCCCTTTCGCCTAAACTCTCGGCCCTTTATTTTCACAATCCTTAAAAAGTAGACACACACAAAAATTCTCTCTTTCTGTTATCTTTCTGTGTCTCTAAATACACACTAAAAAAATACACACTGTTGGTTCACTTGAACATTTAGAGTGTGTAGAACATTGGAGTTTGCAGAGATAAACTTTAGCACCTTATTGTTCAGTAGACGTCAGGGTGGCTGCCATTACTTTACCTCATCGGTTACTCAAGCAGAGTAGGATGCAAAGTACCCGCTAGATATTAGAATGAAGTATCAAAATAAGAAACCAAAAAAAAAACAAACAAACAACAAACTAAAAAAAAAAAAAAGACAACGATGACTCACTAATCATATGAAAATGAACAGATGTATTTACGGTCACTCATGGAGTTGGACATTTCACCACAATAGAGTTAAGATCACTCAAGAAGTTAATATAATGAAATTTGTCACATATTCACATGCTGTAAAGAAGCTGCGAGACACTCCTGTTTCAGTACACAAGAAGGACAACATTTGTGGATATAGAGGTAAAGGAAGTGTTGAAACCCTCACCTGCTTATTCGTAGACACGTCCTTCCTCTTTTGCCTTGACTCAGAGGTTGTCTAGATTTGTTGTGTTGATGTACAGGTGTTGTTTAATTGTTCTCTTTGCACTTGGTTTTACCTCTTTAGAAAGCAACCCAGTCCTTTCCTGCCCAACCTCATGTGCATTTATTTTTACTCTGTTTTTTTTTTTTTCTTTTTTTTTAACCTGTATATACGATCAAACTTTGTACTTGTCTGAAGCAATGGTAATTCCAGGATGCTGTTCTCAGTCTTTTTCCGTGTTCCTATCGGAGCATTGGATGGCTGACTGGGGACGTGTTGCACATTCCTTGAGCTCAGGACTTATTGCTAGTGTAGTTTTGTGGATGCTGTAAGGTGCAGCTGGTCTTGTACGTCTACCCAGTAGAGCAGAGTTTGCTGAAAATGGCCTGAAACCCTTTGCAAAGCTGGATTGAACTGTATGTGAAGAATAATAATTTACAGCATTAACATGTCAGTCCTCTGTGTTATTCATCCTCTGTTGATTTGATCACAATATTGCTGCTTAGAAACATTTTACCCATGCCTTTACTTGTCATCTCTTTGAGCATGTTTGTCTTTTAAACATATAGGTGTTTTCAGTTGGTATGTGAAATAGCTGCTGCTGGATATGCGTGTAATGAAATAGGAATATCTACGATTGATTGAAATTTGGCATGAAACACGACCTCATTATATGATTTTTAGACACCACATTGACCTGCAATGGCCCCTCAGTGAAGAAACACTAACTCTGGAGTTAGGAGTACAGCAACAATGTGATGGACAGCCAGCACTGGGACCAGATAGACTTGATCTAACACAAGATTATTCACAGTAACCCTGTGTGACGGGGCACGAACGCCTCAGAGTATTTTTGCAAAACTTGAAGACACACTGTTGTTTCACGCTGTTATTATTACAGGCTGCCAGAAACAACAGGACCAAAGTCAGTCCTCCAAGCACCAAGTGTTCAAGCACAGATCTGTTTCACAAACCAATCAGCTGACATGTCAACATGTACTGTATGAGATGGCTGGTGGGTCTAGATTGGCGTTTCCATTTCCTCAGGCACAGACTTCGGGTCACTTTTCTGAAACAAATACAGAAAAGGAGAAGTGATCCTACGCCTGTGCCTGTCAGAAGGACTACTTATTTACCCAGAGTGTGACAGTATGTAGCATGTACATAGATGATCCTTCACTCTGTATATATAAAAGTGTACAGGTTTGATACAGCTATTCACATTCTGGCTTTTTTTTTTTTTTGCTTTTGTTTAAATGAAACTCATAGCAATATTTCTGTAATAAATAAAAAGCCAAGGTGATAGGATGATTATAATTGCATTTGCGTTTCTTTAGAGAGGAGGAAATGACTGTGAATGATCAAACTGTGAGACTTGACTAAACTGATAACAGGTTTGTGCTGTTTAACATGCTGGATCCAAAAGGCTGGAGTGTACTATCATGTTTCAAAGGAGTATAACACTGAGTTTTTTTTTTTATTAATTATTATTTGGATTTTTACCAATGAAAGCCATAGAGGTCATTCTAAGGTCTGCTTGTGATGAAGGTGTGTACTATGTGTGAGCACAGACCTTACAAAGCAAAGGGGATGTGTATAACTAATAAAAAACCCTGTAATTAACTTTTTGTTGTCATAAATCCTTTCAATAATCATTACTCTCTAATATGAAGAACTACAGTATATTCAGTTTTTTCAATTTTGATACTGGAGTGTTTACATTTTGTCATTTTTTGCAATTTATTTTGTCTATTTGTGGTGTCACACATAACAGTTACTTACTTTTGCATAAAGAAGATACAAATCTGATTTTGTTGATTATTTATTTCAAGTCTAATATGCACAAATTCCAAATTTAATTTCACATCTGTGAATCAGCTAAGTGTGTTTTATCTATAGCTTTATTTATATTAAGCCTCTTAACTCAAGTAATCCATGCACTAAAACAGATTAAACTATAGAGGGTTAAATGGTACTCATACTCATTCAAAGTGCTGTATGAATGCAGCTGAGTTTTTAAAGTAGGAGTGCAGTAGTGTGTATGTAGTAATTAACAATTTCATAATGACAACTCCAGCAGAATTTTTTCTAAATTGTATTTTTGATACAACTCGGTCCTCACTCTGAATTCTAAAGAAATTATAGAAAATTAAGTCAAAACATTTGTCTTTATTGTCAGAAAATATAACACTGTTGGAGTGTGATGATAACAGGCTCCTTCCTCTTTGTCCTCTTATTTTGGTGAAAAACTGAATGTGTGCAGCCTTCTTAAGTGCCATCTTAATGCCATCTTAAGAGGAACGTCACAGCTTTTATGGTTTATGTCTGATTATTCATCTGTTTGCCAATGCTGGATTGACTTTCCTGAAACCTACAGGAAAAGTAGGACTTTCTTTACCTTCGGAGAACTCATACTTTTCCTTGCAAACACATCTATAAACAAATAGTGTCATCACATAATGTCTTTGGTGGAGGTAAAAATTGTGTCCGTCCATTTTCATGACTGGTTCATCTTCATGGCCTACATTTTAGGTGAAGGTGGAGTACACCCTGGACATGTCACTATTCGATCACACGACTGACATACAGATGAACAATGGTACACTTTCATATTTACGCCTATGGGTAGTTTAGATTGACCTATTAACCTATTAACTGCATGTCTATGAACACTGGGCCATGCTGTAAAAATGGGATGTATTTGTAAAAGCATGTTTGCACCATGCAAAAATGTATCTCACCAATATTCATGAAAACTAGTGGAGACACCAAAGCTAATTTAGAACTTAAACTGTAATAGTAAAATAAAACCAATTCACCAGCAAATTTGAACTAAAACGTTTGCTACCATGATGCAGTCAGTTTACATTAACTAGTGGCCAACTGATTCAAAGAAAGAAATAATGTATGGTTTAATCCAAGGGTGTCAAATTCATTTCTTCCAGGGGCCGCATTCAGCCAAACTGGATCTCAAGTGGACCGGACCAGTAAAGTAATAGCATCATAACCTATAATTAGTTTTTCTATTTGTTTTAGTGCAATAAAAACATTAGATTATGAAAATATTTTAATTTACAAACTATCCTCTCACAAAAAACATGTGAATAACCTGAAAAAACAGTATTAACAATATTATGCCCCAATTTATCATTTGTACAAGTGCATTATACACAATGTTACACAAATATTTGGTAAAAAGCATAATATTGCTAAAAATTAGGAGTTTGGAACTATAATAAGAACAATTTTTCATTCAATTTCTCATTCGTTCAGGTCATTGTTCTTCTTGGTAGTTCTTCAAGGTTCAACCGGACTAGTTTTGCTTCAAAAGAGCAAAACTAGTCCAGTTGAACCTAGACCGTAGAAAAATGGAGTTGTCACTGTTTATAGGTTGTGTTATTTTACTTTAGATCATATTGATGTGAATGTGGAACCTGAATTAAATTGAGTTTGACACCCTTCATTGTTAATATCTTCTGTGTAATTTTTGCACTTTGCAAATTCATCCCACAGGCCAGATTGGACCTTTTGGTGAGCTGGTTTTGGTCCCCGGGCTGCATGTTTGAAACCCCTGGTTTAATAATTTAAGGCAAAGCAAGTTTATTTGTATAGCACAATTCATACACATGCTGATTCAAAGTGCTTTACAAAAATAAAAGACAAGTCACAAATAGACAAGAAGGAAGACTAAAAACAGTGAAATATAGAAAAAGAAGAGTGCAGATCAAATGCTGAGCTAAAAAAAGGAATGTTTTCAGCTTGGACTTGGCTTGTCTAATATCACAGAGTCAATTCCAGATTTTGGCAGCATAAAACTAAAACTTTATTTAATAGTTCATTGTTTTACATAAATGACTGGAGTATCGGTGGAGATGTGTGCGCTCTGTTATTCCTTTAAAGACTCTTTGGGTGAGACTTTCTGGGTCTTGTTGACAGGGGTGACAGTGGTCTCACACTCCGAGGTGGTTGTGTCTGCAGCCCACGGGTTCCATCCACACAGAACAGTAGGAATGGCATAACTCCGGAACTGGAAAACACAGAGATCGTACAGTCAACACTTACTATATATTCACTAATGCACTGATATATGATTAACAAGGCTGTCTTTTCTTTATAAAACAATTAAATGTGAGTAAACAAGTTGAAGTATTACCTGTCTGTTCATGAAAATATATATAATAGGGTTGAAAACAGTGCTGCTTTTAGCGAGGTAAACTGGTATGGTAGCAATGAGGGGGTTAATGTATAAGCTGGAATCTATGATGACAGAAAGGGCCATGGCGGCATATGGCAACCAGGTCACTAGAAAGGCCAACACCATCACCACCACCATAAGGGCGACCTGCACCTCTACACGGTTTGTGCTGCCTGCCTCCGAAACCTGCAGTTTGGTCACCTAAGACACAAAAACATGACAAGTCACTTCATCAGGACATTTGCACAATGAAGAAGTGAACACCTGAAGCAGGGGCGATTCTAGGATCAGATGTTTAGGGGAGCTGAGCCAGGCAAGAGAAATTTCACTGTTTTGTACATTTTAATGCAATTTCGGACCATCGTTCCCACATTTGTGAAAGAAAAGCATAAAAATTTTTGGGTATGAGAAACTCTGTGACTAAACCATCAAATCTGTTCAAATCTGATAAACTAATATATGTGGAAGAACACTTTATCATATACCGTCAAAACATCAGCAAACCAGCACTTTTGTCATTTGTTTTCCAATTAATCTGATTAAAATACGTAACATTTAGCACATTTAATCTGTGGTAGATCATTTTTAATAAACTGTAGACCAGTGTATATGTTCAGTGTCTCTGTTTGTGCTTTAACCAAAAGGCAAAAAAAACAAACAATGTGTTTTATATCTAATAAGAGATATAAACTGGTACATTTATTCAACTTACATCATTGTAATAGAATATTTGGTTGTTGTGGAAAATGAGGTTACATGAGTTGATCTTACACTCTTACCTGAATCTGGCTTTTTTTTTTTTTTTTTTGGAAAAAAAACCCAGTAAAATCATATGTTCCTGTCTGCACACACACACACACACACACACACACACACACACACACACACACACACACACACACACACACAATAGGAGTTAATGGACATCCAGTCAGATAAAGACAGTAGGACTTTGTCTTTAATATGAACACATGCACAGGACACAACAGTGTGGACTGGATCAAACCATGTTAAGAATGGACATAAAGTAAACAAGAAAAAAGATACATTTCAGCTACCTTAAAATATTTTAGGGGCGCTAGGAATCAATTTAGAGGAGCTTCAGCACCCCCAAAAATGGGCTAAAAACGGCCATGACCTGAAGTGATCTTTCCATTGCTCACCTGGCGCAGAGTCCACAACAGTCGTGAGTAGGAAACCATGATGATGAGGAAAGGCCCAGCGAAGCACAGACAAAAGTACATGATGACGTAGGACATGTCCCCAACGTCCCGGCTTTGCCAGTTTGGAGCACATGAAATCTTTATACCCTCCAGCTCGAAACTTCCCCAACCAAACAGAGGTGGAATGTTCCACACAAAGGACCACACCCAGGACAGTACCACTCCAGCGACTGCATGCCTGAGGAGACCAGATGGTGATCACACACTGACTAAAAAATTAAATGTAAATTTGTGAGGTCTAATGTGGACAGCCCCTACCTGGTCTGGAACAGCACAGCACCCATGGGATAGCACACCACAATGTAACGTTCAACCGAAATGACTGCGATTGTACACAGACTTGCTATTCCTGCCAGAAAATAAGTGGTTTTATTATTAATATTTTCATGACATTATATTCTGTCATTAAGCTTTGATTCAGCAATTGATCAATTCAACCTTAGCCCTTAAGACCCAGTGTTGCTTTTGTGGTAGTTCCCAAAAGAATTCTTCTTTTTATGTAACCTTTCTTATATGATTTATCATCATTACCCCACCACTGAAGGAGACGCAAGGGGTATTGTTTTTGGTTCAGTTTGTTTGTTTAACACTTTAGCAGCAAAACTATTGATTAAATTCATACCAAATTGGATTTATAGATTGCCAGTGACCCCAAACAGATGTCATTACATTTGGGAAAAGTAGGTCAAAGTTCAGTTTTTTTTTTATGATTTTTTTTTTTTTTAAATCTTCACATTCACTTTTAAAGGGTGAAATAGGTGCGAGGGACGGGATATGTTGTGCCTGGCACCATTTGTTTATTTTAATATTATCCTCTATATTTTGTGATTTTACAGTGTAAAGTATTTTCCCATATTTAATTTACTGATCATGTAGATGTTCATAAAAGCTCAGATTATCGTTGAAGGTTATTATATCAGAAACTGAAAAAACTGAAGAATAAGTGACTTTTTCAGCAAATATAATCAATAATGGAATATAAAACAAGTGTGTCCATCTAC
Organism: Sphaeramia orbicularis; assembly: GCF_902148855.1. Lineage (NCBI taxonomy): Eukaryota > Metazoa > Chordata > Actinopteri > Kurtiformes > Apogonidae > Sphaeramia > Sphaeramia orbicularis. Next base: position 32,559,750 of record NC_043963.1, read on the forward strand.
TGTCATTGATCCAACTCCATGGGTTTTACTGGTGAATCAGTGTTGTAGAGGATGGCAGTGTTTCCATGGTAACTATGGAGCCTCTGAACATCCAAATGGGTCATATCTGATGACCATGAAAAGATGACAAACTGCATTTTACACCAATTATTTACATGGATTGATAGGATTAATGGATCAACAAGTATTAAACAGTTACATCGGTTTTAGTCGGTTTGGTTCTTTATGGGTTAATCTACAGTTAGTATTTAGAGGTGTATTATTTCGTTAGCCTCACAACATAATTACCCAAGTCATATTCTTTTTTTTTCATGTGATAGCCAATAAAGTAGCAATGTTAGGAGAGTAAAGTTATGCAAATATCCCAATTTGGCCAATAATAAGAGTTAGGCAACTATGCTATGAGGCTAACAATTTGTAATATGTCACAGTTATTTTATCCAATTTTCATGGTGTTCCAAACAAACTGAATTTTTTATGCACTTTGTGTCAAAAGAATCCAGTTTATCTTGTGCAGTTTTACTGAATGGATATATTTAATGACTTAACATTTGCTATTGATCCCAGTTTTGAGTATTACACATAACTGGACCATAAGAGGCATTCACATCCCACAGGCCAGGAGTGTAACATGAGCCAAATCACATGCTTTAACTTTTACTGTAGCGTGTGTTCATACCTGTGTTCTATATCGATACCATTCATTCTATAATGCTTACAAACTGTAAAATCTATCTTTGAATTAAATTTATTCAAACTTTATTCTGGGCTCATACTGGGACCATTTATCGACTTTTTTTTGGTGAAAGACAGAATTAAAATACATAGATTTATTTAAGGAAGTATTTTATTTAACACAGTAACTTTCCTGATTCTAACAAGAAATTCAATAAATTCACATTTTTTATGATGTTGGTTTTACGATGTTGGGTGTGCTCGAGGTTTCTGCCTGTTAAAGGGAAGTTTTTCCTCGCCACTGTCACCAGTCACAAGTGTTTACTCCTGGAGGATTCTGTTGGGTTTCTGTAAATTTGATTTGATTGTGATTTGATTTGATAAAGCACTTTGTGACTCTGTCTGTGAAAAGTGCTCTATAAATAAAATTTATTTACTTACTTACTTACTTACTTACTTACTTACTTACTTACTTACTTGTGTCTTATTGTACTTAGCTCTTAAGTAGGAAGTACCTGTATGTTAAATACACAGTCTCATACACAAAATGCCGTTGGAGTGCCATAATTAACATTTGTTTACATCCCAAATAGGATGAATTTTTAACCAAGATCTTGTATTAATGATAGAGGAGCCAGACCTCTGTGTAAAGCCTTTTTCATTACATCCCAAAGATTCTCAATGTGGTGCAGATCTGGACTCTGAGGTGGTGAATCCATGTTCCCTGAACTACTCTTTCACAGTTTGAGCCCAATTAACTTTGGTATTGTTCACTCAAAAGCTCTCAACAAATTGATGGTTGTTTGGAAAAATGAGAAGCTACTCATTGCATCAGTTAGAGTTAGACTGGACCTAAAACACATTAACCACTGCAGTAATTATCCAGTGGATGGCTCTTAGCTATTTGCTGAGTTAAATCCAGGTGGGGACTGTTTTTTTAGGCCATTTTTTTTTCAACCTTGGGATTGGGACCCCATGTAGGATCACCTGGAATTCAAATAAGGTTGCCTGAAATTTCTAGTAATTGATTAAAAAAAACAACAATTTACTAATAAAAAATATATGGTGAGTTGAGAGAGACAATCGCAATACATAAAAGACATGACAAACTCTGAAGCTGAAGCTGAAACTGAAGCACTGTGGTACTATTTATCTGTCAAATGTTCATTGTGGATGGTTTAAGATGCTGCAGCTCTTTCATAATTCATAGTTTGAGTTATTGTTTTTTTTTTTTTTTTATAGTATTAATTGTCAGCCTTGTAAATAAAAGCTGGACTGACTGTACATATCCTGACCAAGGAAAATAAAATTCTCATTTTGAAGTAATCTACACCTGGTTTTTCTGCCTCCGTCCATAATAATATACATTATATAGACTAAATGTCGTCTAAAATTAATGTTTATTTGCAGCATAGTATAGCAAACTATTACATGATGAAAAACAAATTCATTTCAGAAAAAAAAAAAAAAAAAAAAGTCTCCATTTTGAATGTCCGGAGTCGCCAGAAATTTGTGATGTTATAATAGGGTCACAAGCCAAAAAAGGTTGGGAACCGCTGTTTTAGACTGTGTTGGTAGCACTGAAGTTATAATATACAGAGCTGCAAACAACACAGAAACACACCACTATTATTTCTTCACAAATGCTACGTATGCCTTGAACTGACTCACCAAAGAAGGCCACAGACAGGCCTTCTATGACACAGCCCACACGTCCAAAGCTGAAGTATCCCATGGCACTGCTGACAGTAGTGGGCAGACCCCCAAGCACAGCACAACCCAGGTCACATACAGCCAGGTTAACCAGGGCGTAGCTGAGCGGCTGCCTCAGCTGTCTATGTTTCACTGTCACTACGATCACCAGGAGATTGAGGATGATCCCCACCACTGAGAAAACGCCCATGATGACAGCCAGCACTGTGTAGCTGGTTTGAGACAGAAAACCTGTATGAACTGAACTGTGAGGCCTTGAAGAGTTTCCATGTAGGGCAAGATGCTCCATTTTCCTCAGAGTAGACTCAACTAGATAAAGAAAATGTAGTGACTTCTTAGAATGAAGACACCTCCTCAGTAGACACTATACAATTTAAGTGTTAAAAAGTCAAATTCAGCTGTGAGCACGTCCACAGAACAAAAAAAAACTATAAAACAAAGTAGATGCAGGTACTTCGACAGTTTCAGTGACTGGTCTTCTCTACAGACACTCCATGGTTGTTCTGGTGCAGCTTATGAGAAGACATAAGGATGGGACCCTTTAATACGCCTAATAAGAAGAGTGACTCAAGGTCCTGATATTTAATTCTTGAAAATTAAATCCGTAGATCCGGATTGTGAGAGAAATAATTCTGCTTAATATCTTACGAGACTGCACTTTCCATGATTGCTGAGTTTACAGCTGCCCCTGAGTAATGATGGGGGGGATTCAGAGAAAAAAATATGGGCTTCAAGGTCAGATCTAAATAACTGGGTTTGAATAAAATAAAATTCCACACCAAAAAATGTTTTAGCAGTGTGCAGCTTCATTGTACTGACACTGCTTCAGATTGGTTGCTATGAAAATGTACCTACATTATAACTCAAGATCCATCCATCCATCCATCCATCCATCCATCCATCCATCCATCCATCCATCCATTTCCACTGACATTTTGTTTCATGCAAAGTTAACTGCTTGGTTGAATAGAACATCGAAATATATGTAAATGTGCTGTAGAGGTTTGCTGGTGGTGTGTGGCTCTACACTGCCCTCTTATGCAAGTCAATCTCACATTTTAATAAATCATTACCTTTGCTATGAAACTTCATTACCATATAAAATGTAAACCTTGCTAGATTAGTCGAAGTTTGTACTCCCTGTACGCATTTCATCTCCTTTCTTTTAAAGTTAAATGGATATAGCTGGGCTTTCTAACAAAGGAAACTGTATGTCTTTGTGCATGCATAACAAAGTCAACACAAATGATTTCTGATTTCTAGTATAGTTCTTCTTGCACATTTTACCTTAAAATATGCACAAATGCAGTTTTCAGTGTATTGACACTGCTACATGTACATGTAAGCACTTACCTCAAATTAGCCCATAAAGACCCACTGTGACTTTTATGGTAGATGCCAAATGAATTTTTTTTCTCTATTTAAGCTTTCTTAACAAATTTATCACCATTTATTGTAATATTATGCTCTGTATTTTATGTTTCAGGAATCAGGTATTTTCCTATTTTTAATTCACTGAGCATGAAGATCTTCATAAAAGCTCAGATTAAAGTGGAAGGTTATTATATCAGAAATAGAAAAAAAACTGAGGAAAAAGTTTTTTTTTTTTTTTTTTTTTTTTTTTTTTCCTGTACTTGTCATGTCCAGCATCCTAAAAGCAGAATGGTAGTCTGGCTGCCTTTTGGTGCTGAACAAATTTGCTTTGCCAAGGGTAACTTCATAAAGTATATGAAGCTCCCCTTCATATTCTACTGTGTTTATTATGAGCTTTGTTGAACCACATTTCGATGCCAGGCCTGACATGGGGGGGGGGCTGAGGATGAAAAAGCAAGAGAGAAGAAGGTGAAAAGTGTCTTTTTCAGTCCAGTCTCTCATTCACTGAATATAAACCGAGTGTCTCCATCCACTGTCACTGATCCAACTCAATGGGTTTTACTGGTGAATCAATGTTGTTGAAGATGATGGTGTTTCCACATTCACTACAGAGCCTCTGAACGTCCAAATGGGTCATATCTGATGACCATGAAAAGATGAATAGCAATATTTTACACCAATTATTTACATGGGTTGATAGCATTAATGGATCAACAGGCATTAAACAGTTCCATCAGTAGATGGTTTGGGTCGACAGTGGATGTTTGGGTCTTTATGGGTTAATTTTACACTGACCATCCTTCTATGTGTTCTGGTAATTATAGGTTTTGTGTCTAATATATATCTTTCACCATCTGTCGTGAACCTAGTTGTATCAGTCATATCTACACTATTATAATAATTTATTTAAAATATGTAGAAGGGAAATAAACTTCTGTCCTTCACTTTGTGTTTAAATAATTAAAATGTTTCATATTTTTTCTTCTTGGTTCTGTTTGTCGGATAAATAAATGTTTCATTCCTGGAAGAACTACATGATAACTGTTTCAGTTCTCCTCCCGGCCACTAGATGGCGGTGTAGCCCACCACGCCGCTCTTTAAAGCGGCTGTTTTCAACACTGGTAAATAAACATGGCTGCCTCCTTGAGGAGAGCGGCCCACGACATCGAAACGCGAAAACGTACCGAGGATGTTCTTCTGTCGGAGGGGATCGACTTCAGCTCTCTGCTGTTGTCTCAGCCCGTGTTGGAGGGACTGTCCGCGTCGGGCTTCCAGAAACCGTCCCCGATCCAGCTCAAGGCGATCCCGCTGGGCCGCTGCGGACTGGGTGGGTTCGGTCCACATGTATGCATGTGTATGAGGGTCTGAGATGTGGAACTAGTGGGAAAACTACTGACTGGGTCTATATATGACCTATGTGCTGCATTCTAAGACCAAAGTTTGGTCCAAAATGCAGTTGATGTCATACTTTTTCTGTATTTCAAAACTTGTTGACATATTCTGTCGTTCCTTGCTTAATAGATTACATGTATTGTTATTATTATTATGATTATTAGTAGTATTTAAAATTGTATTTAGCCAGGAAAAATCCCATTGAGATTGAGAACCTTTTTTACAAGGGAGTCCTGGCCCAGATAGGCAGCAGCAAATACAACACCCAGTTACAAGATCACACAGTTAAAGCACATACAGCAGACACATTTGACAATAAACAGTAAAAAATAACACTTACAAGCATTATTATTATTATTATTATTATTATTATTATTATTATTATTATTATAAATGGAGGAGACAGAGCTGAAGATGAGATTTTTTGGGAGTGACAACACATCAGAGGGAGTGATGGTAATGAAAAGGACACTGAATACCTTCAAAGCCAGACTGGACAAACAGTGGAGCGATCACCCACTTCATTACAATTACAAAGTGACTGATGTGTATTGAGAGACTAATTTTGGGGCTTATAGGTTTCAGCCTTCATGCTGTATTTTTGTATTGTATTGTATTGTGAATATACTGGTAGAAGGATGGTGGAGATGGAGCCACCAGGAATGAGGCCAAGAGGAGATTTATAGATATGGTGAAGGAGTATGTGTGAGGAGACAGGATCAGTTGAAAACAGATGATGTGGTGATGATGTATACTGTGGTGACCCCTGAAGGTAGCAGCCGAAAGTAGTAGCAGATTATTATTATTATTATGTCAACAAAGACTTTGATATCAGGAGAAAAATTTGGGTTTCACTTCAGTCAGCTTCACTTACTCTGTCTGACCTGTACTTTTTCTGGGAATATGAGTGGGATCTACTCCCCTCAAAGCTCACCTCTCTAGAATTAACATTTTAGGATACATTTGTGCAAGAGGTGCAACATATTACAAATCAATAGAGCCCCCAAATTCTGATCAGAAAGTTAAATGATAATGGTGATATGCAAATTGTCTGTAAATGTTCAAAATGTCATATTTAACTTGCAGGTTTACCCTTTAGTGAACTAAACCACCATAACTGTGTCAGTCTGTTGAACTGTGTATTGAACATGTTGAATTTGTTGCTACACACTGGGCATTCTAAATGGGAAGTGTCAACGTTCAGACTAATGGGGTTGAGTTAACTGTGGGAGCTAAAAACACAAGGGTCATTGCTGAGTCAACCCTGATTAATTTGCTCTATTTGTTTCAGATTTGATTGTGCAGGCCAAGTCTGGAACAGGGAAGACATGTGTGTTCTGCACCATTGCTCTGGACACTTTGGTCCTGGAGAATCCTGCAACTCAGGTGAGAAGAGTCAGGAATAGAAAAAGCAGAAATGTACTGTATATCGCATGTTTTTCTTGTAGTCTGTTTTTTCTATGTTTGTTTTTAGGAATTTAATAAAAGAAAAAGTGTTTTGAAGGAGAATTAAGAGTTCTGTTATGAAATCGAGCAGTCACTATTTACTCTCTTCATTTATATGTAGACTGCAGATTGTCAGGAGATGTAATCAATTTGGTTTTGAGGATTTTAATCTAGTATGTTCAAGATGCTCAGCGTTGAAAGTATAAATGAAAGAGGCGAGTAATTGCTAAAGGAGGCGTTGTCTGTTTTGTTTAAAGACTGGCTGTATAATGTGAACGGTAAGCTTATTATTATCCTCACACTTGTCCATCTTTAATCTCTTTCCAATCAAGCATAAATGGTTGTTAACATTTCACCTGCTTTTTCTACAGGTTCTTGTGCTGGCTCCGACACGCGAGATAGCGGTGCAGATCCACTCAGTGGTGATGGCCATAGGCTGTGCTATGGAAGGTCTGGAGTGCCACGTTTTCATCGGGGGCAGGCCCGTGAGTCAGGACAAACCCCATCTGAAGAAGTGCCATATCGCTGTGGGCTCTCCTGGTAAAAAGCCAATCACTAATGGAAATATTAACACAGAGGCTTTACCTGTTTATGTAACCGCCGTGCTGTTTTTAACATTTTGTAACCGTTGGCGGTTCTATGCAGGTCGTATCAAGCAGCTTATCGAGTTGGGCATGCTGTCCACTTCCAGCATCAGGCTATTTGTCCTGGATGAAGCAGACAAGCTACTGGAGGAGGGCAGCTTCCAGGACCAGATAAAGTAAGATCAACAGAGATATATATTATGTAACCAGAGTAAAACCCCCACTGTAAAAAATTTAATACAACCTACAACTTTTAACTGTCATACACTGACAGCTCCCATCTTCTTCTTCTACAGCTGGATTTTCTCCTCTCTACCAGTGAACAAACAGATGCTTGCACTCTCTGCCACCTACCCAGAATCCCTTGCTCAGCATCTTACCCGTTACATGAGCGAGCCTACGTTTGTTCGACTGAATCCTAGTGACATGGGCCTCAAAGGTAACACTGTGAATAATTATGTTAATATCATGAATTTATTTTGCAGATACTTTGTTAGAAGTTTTGCCTTTATTTTCATTTTAACAAAAACAGGAAGTGAAGGCAGTAATTGCATCAAACATGCACTATTATTAGCGACAAAACACAACCATAATTACATTTATCTCTTATGTTTAGTCTCTTATCTTCTTAAACTGCTGTCGTACTGTAAAAAGGTGTAGAAAAATACAGACAATTTCTTCCCAAATCAAGAAAATGAGCCCTGATTTTTCACCCCCTGAAAATCCCAGATGATTTTGTTAATATTCTGTTCTTTATCCCATCTTGGCCACCCCTCTCTTAGGTTTAAAGCAGTATTACAAGCTGGTGCAGTCGCATCCTTTACCTCACAAGATCTTTGAAGAGAAGGTGCAACACCTACTGGAGCTTTTCAGCAAAATCCCATTCAACCAGGCTCTAGTGTTCTCCAACCTTCACACAAGGTAACACCTAATTAGAAATGTACTGTATATACTCCTCCATGTGGGAGTGCACTCTTGATTACCCTCCAGGTCAAGCTTAAATATATCTCAGTAGGCGGTGAAATTGATACTGATGCATATTGAACAAAGTGCAGATTGATTACGTGTTTTGATTGCTGCTGTTGTTGCTGGATGCTCCCACAGGGCTCAGCACCTGGCAGACATCCTGTCATCTAAAGGCTTACCGTCTGCTTGCATCTCAGGTAAGAGGCAATATAGAAGAATAATTAACTTCCTGTCTTTAATGTAACACCTCTTTTAGGAGGCTGTCGACCTGTAACTCACCATATTATTTTTGACATGTTAATAGATTTTACATTTGATTGAGTTTGACTAAAGGTCAAGGATTTAAGTGGATCTGGGACTGCAGAAATGGAATATAATATTCATAATTATGTTTTAACCAGTGTAAAATAATATGAAAATGAGGAGCTACAGAGGAATTGGTTTGCTTCCATATCCTTTGTGATATTCCACCATGTTTCTACAGGAGCTCTGAACAGTCTTTTTTCATCTACTATGTTTGAGTGATGTGAACTTGACTTTCTCTTTGCTCAGTTGGTTCAAATATGCAACATCACCACTAGATGGCCCTGAATATTACACACAGACACTGAACATTTTTATATTTTACCCTTTAACCCCTGAGACATTATTCCAGGTGAAAGTGTTGCTGGGAATTTGCGTCTGTTTCAGTGTTATAAAATCTGCTGTGAGTACTATGTGCTTGTGTTCCTTTTCTGCAGTGGTTTTACTTTACTGTGTGTTTTAGGGTCAAAACAGGGTGAAAAACAGAAAAAGACAAAGAGAGGAATTGAAGTTTTACAGGTTTTTACCAAATAAGGCACTCAGAATGTACATCAATAAGAGATTTAGGATGTTGAACATGAACTGTGGATTGGAACATACAGAACAACAAGTATTTGAATTTTGGTTCAGTAGTTTTTGTTTTGGACTCTCTTTTTTTTTTTTAATCAGTCAGCTGCTTTTTGGCTCCTGGTTCAACTCCAAAAAGCAGTTACATGGTCAAAATCTGGTAAAAACACAGTAAAACTAATAAAGGGAAATCACTATAACACTGCAAACAGTAAAAACAAAAAAACATAAGGAAAATAGTGTTTAAAAAAAAAAGCCTTAACCGTCTATTCTTATGGAGTCGGTCTCACTCCCTGCTGTGTTTTACCCCCATTACACAGGTGACGGGGGGTGCACTGAGCATGCTCAGATGTCTATGGAAAGCACAAGGTCTATTCTACAAGCATGTGTCCAAATTTTTCCGGTTGAATTTTTAGGAATATTTAAAATGAGGCGATGGCTACTACTACAGTACTGTGGCACAAAATATCAGTTTGTCTATTGCCACAGACCAATCAAACATTAGCATTTGTACCAGAACCAATCAGGGATACTGGTACATGAACTCATTAGCCTCTTGTTGCCACAGTACTGTGGTGATATATGGCGTATACTTCAGTGCATTCTTTTGTGCACTTTGCTACCACAGTACTGTGGCAATTGATGGAAGAAGCAACAATTAATGATAGTATATAGTATAGAATAGGAATTATTGTTCTAAATAATCTGTATGTGGTTTTGTGGTGTTCTTTGCTCTGGAGGCTGTAAAACGTGGGTGGAGCTACATGTTAGATGTGGCAGTTTGCTGTGTGACTTCTCAGTTCTGTGTCAGTTTTGTGTCAGTGGCTGATTTATATCAATGTTGGATTTACCTACCAGCACCCTCCCGCCCCGTTTGAAAATCTTTCGGGGGGAGAAAAAAAAAAACTTAGATTAGGAATTGAACCCAAGTGTTCCACACTGAAGTCTAATACATTACCAAGTGAGCTAAATGCCTGCTGTGTTTCAGTTTGACCTGTTCGCTGTATGATTGCCTTGGCCCTTTTTCAGGATGTAATTTACCAGTCTAGACATGGTATAATAAGGGCACTGATTGGCTCTGTGGTAATAGACAAACCCATATTTCATGTCACAGTACTGTGTCAGTAGCCACTTTGTTAAAATAAAGCATACAGACATGTCAGAGGTTAAAGGGGTTTTAAAAAAAAAAATTGCAAGTAATCTGGAAGCAATTGTTATGAATTTTGCTTGTGTTGTATTGTTGGTTGTCTAAGCAGAGTTGTTTTGAGTTGATGCTGATACAATGTGACGCTGTGTGGTGATCTGTACAGGTGGTCTGAGTCAGGACCAGAGACTGGAGGCGATGTCAAAACTGAAACAGTATCAGTGTAGGGTGCTCATCTCCACTGACCTGGTAAGACATGTTATCTGTCCTGACATGCTCCACATGTCATCCCTCACTTGCATTCTTTTCTCTCCCAGTCTGTGTTTTTTTTATTTATTTATTTATTATTCCTGTTGCACTTTGCCTCTGTCGTTTCCTCTCTGTCAGACCTCCAGAGGCATTGATGCAGAGAAAGTAAACTTGGTGATAAACCTGGACGTACCACAGGATTGGGAAACCTATATGCACCGAATCGGACGTGCCGGACGCTTTGGTAAATATCCCATATCGGTTAATTAGTGCAGAAGCAAAGGCTCAGAGGCAGCAGAAAGCGCTGTTGTTTAATGTTAAGCATTTACACTTGCCCAGATGGCTGATAACATCGGGCAGGTGGAAGACTGAACAGACTTGTCTCATTATGGCGGAGATCATCCACTACTGCATCCATATTTCAGAGGAAATCATGCATCGCTGGTAGACATATGCCCATTACTTATGAATCCAAAATGGGAAAAGCCTCAGCAAGACATTCTTTCACTGATTAACGCTTGTCTGTTGCATTCTGGGAAGCATATACCTCACTTAACATCCCTTTCTCCCTCTTCTGAGTTGATTTTTTGTTTCATTATTTATTTTTAGTATGCTCCAGGTGGCATTTTTATTAATAAAATTGATAGAGGTGTTGGGGTCTGGGAGTCGTGCCACTCTGGTTTCCTCCTCTTTCCCACCTGGTGTGATTCATCTTAGGTTGCAGTTAATTCTTAAATTCATCTTCCCATAATTGTATTACGTGATGAAAATGTTTATTTGACAGACTTTACTGTGACAAACCCGCTGATGTTTTGCTTCTCACTCAGGTCAGGTAGTTGTTGAGAAGCTGGCGATTTAACCCAGGTGTCTGCATAGAGTTTGATGTCCCACTGTGAAATAGTAAACTCAGACTCATAGTGCTCCCATCACTGCCAGTTGCCCTTGAGCAAGACTAAGGAGTAGCTCTGCAGGATACGAGAAAAATTTTTGTGCGATGAGGATATAACTTGTAAATACTGACATATGCATATTAGCTGTGGTCACAATAGGTTTGCTGTTTACACTGAGGTGCCTTTAGCCACTGAGAAAACATGTTTTTATTGAACACATGAATACCAATTATATTGTTTTTCTCCTTTTCCTTTTTTCTTCATTGCATCTTTGCCAACACATGCTCCTCTTTTGTATGTACCACTCATGTCCATATTGCAGTGGGAAAAAAATATGACTTCTATTGGTCTTGCTCCAGTGTTTGTAGAGCTTAAAAAAACCTTCAACATGGCCATTGTTGAGTTGCATGTTCTGTATAAATCCTCTTTGCTGTTATTTTACTCTAAATAAGACTCAATTTGCTTGATCAAAGAGGCTGTTTCTTATTGACTGCATTACACACTATTTGGAGGATTAGCTTCCGTCTCTGGAGAATTAGCAGCTTGTACCCACCTATCAAGGTCAACAGGCTCCCCACCATCTGCATTTAATTAAAATGACCTTGAATTACTTGTGTTTTTTTTTTTTTTTTACTTTTTGGCAACAGAGGGCAATTTAGTCCCTGTTTACTCGTACGGTGCACCTGCCTTTTCTCATTCATCCTCCTTTTATCCCTTTCTGTTATGTGAGTGAGGTCTCATCAGGATTACTTTTTTTTTTAGGCACTCAGGGGCTGGCTGTGACCTACTGTTGCCATGGTGAGGAGGAGAATAAGATGATGGCCATCGCTCAGAAGTGTGGTCTGAGTTTGTCTGCACTGCCTTGTGAGTTTTGTTTTTTAAATGACGCTTGTTTTTTTAAGTTCTCAACATCTGATTTTTCAGTTAAAATGTTAAAAATGGTTTATAACACTAGACACTATTAGCTCTCTTTTATTTACCCTAAAAGGTTCTATATGTAGTATTGATATTCCAGACTCTTAATGCTGTGTATCCAGACTTTATCGCTCACTGAGTAAAGGATAAAGGTCATTGTTTAAACACATTTGTATTATGGTATCATCAAGTTTTCTGCATCAAACAAAAACTCATTTGATCGTTTGTCAAAATAGCACTGTCTTATAATCTTGACATGCTGTGTCAGGTGATTGTTTACATTATAGGTCTGTTAGCTTAGCTTCCCAAAGTAAAACCATAAATCACCTCAGTTTTCTGTACATTTTTTTGACATTAAAGATCTGTTTGGAATCATCCAAACAAGGCCAGAACTGTCACAGTTTAGTCTGAACTATCGATCCACAAACAGCAACTTAGCAAAGGTAATAACATCACATAATAATTTTATCATAATCAAACTCACCCATGTAGAAGAAACGATTTCAAACTCATCAAACTCCCATTAATTTAGAGCTGTGTCCAGTGGTGAAAACAACAACAGTGCTTCTATCTTTTATCACTTTCTCTTTTTTTTTTTTTTTTTTTTGACTCTGAAAGTTGTTTCTTAATGGTTCTCATCCCATGTCATTTTGTGTTGTTTTGGTCAAAGCCCCTGTGGTGTTAGTTTTCCTCACCATTGAACACCTTCAGAGTAACTCACTACTCCCTCTAGTGGTCACATAAATCTGTCAGTTCATTGATATAAATTGATTCAGTTTATATCTCCACAATACAGTATGTCAATGTGATATCATGAATTGCGTACAGATAACACGCCACTTTTAATTAGCGTGTTATCTGTACGCATTATAAGCTTTCCGTGTGTACATTCTCGCTGCATCAAATACCATGCAATTAGCGGTTAGGTTTAGCAGTTACAGATATATAAACTGGAGATCTTGGTGTACATTGACACGCGATCAAATGGCGTTGAATAACATGCGAAAGGATGAAAATGCATACGTATAGCACACCAAATGCCATAAGAACTGGTGTGACATACAACGCGATTTCATGAGATCAATCTGAGTATGTTGATATCTGCAGCGTAACTTATGTCTCTTTATTCTACACACTTTCCTCATAATTTTAGGTATTTTTAAAAAAATATCTAAAGGTAGAAATACTACATATAGCCCCTTTTAAGTGGAAGCTGACAATATGGTAAGACACAATTAGAGTAATATAAAGGCCATTCATTAATAAACATGTCTTTGCATCTGTGTAGAATTGCAGTATAGTGTTATAAATTAATTAAAACTACTTTAATGGCTATGTTAAATAGATTCTCACAGATGTTCCCTGTCCTTTAGCAACTTTAGAGCCTGCATTGATGGAGGAACCATGTGACTGGGATGTTTGCGCTGAGGCTTCAGACCCAGTGCCCATATCACAGCTCCGATCCAAGACTGAGAAGAAACGGCGAGTCAAGACCGCTGTCTCGGCTGAGGATCAAACAGTAGAATGCAGCAGACCAGCGACACAGGAGATGTCCCATCCAGCCCCAAAACGGGGACCAAACAGTGACAGGAATCTTATGAAAGAATGTAACAAGAAGGATACTCCTTCACAGGCGCCTTCTCAGGCAGCGGCACCGACTCGAAAAGAGCTGCAAGACGCTCTGCCCAAGATCCCCCCACTCAGCTCTTTCAAGAATATCAAATCCCGTTTAGTTACATTCGAGGAGGCTGAGCTGGACTTCCAGAACTTCATTACAACAGGTTTGGGGAGATCAGTAGAGGTTATCAGGCAGTTCAGAGGTAAAGAGGATGGAGACTTTAAAGATCAGAGAGAGTCATTCATACTTGATGATGATGGTGGCACTCGGAGTGTCACACACAATAGTAGATCTCACTTGTCACCTCCCAGATCACCTTCTAGTTCTTCAAACTCCCAGTCTGACATGGAGGAGGATAAGACAACAGGTAGTCTAGATCTGACTAAAAGAGGCACTTCTGAAGAAGCTGCCCAGGTTCACACTAAAGGCAGTGATGCATTAAGTTCAACCAGACCAAAGGATAGTCCCAGTAGATGTTACCGGACAACTTATGACGCACACGGCCGAGATTTATCACAGTCTGAGGAAAATAAATCAAATAGACGAACAGATCTGACACCTTCAGGACAGACTGAAAGAAATAAACCACGGAAGATTAAAGAACAAATTGGAAAACAGGGGAGAAAGATTGTAGAGGAGATTGGAAAAGAGAGGAAGAAAGAGAGAGCTGAAAAAGAACATGATGAAGAAGAAGAAGAGGAAGAAGAGGACTGGAGTTCTGAAGGTTATTGGCGGTCCTGGTACAGAGCCTGGCATCAGTACTATGCCTCAATGTCTGCTGCAGGACCATACGGATACCAAAACTACTACAGTACAGCCCACAACTGGATGGCTGCGTATCGTATGAATGCTGTGTATATGGAAGAACTCATGAAAGACTGACTGTTGTCGACACAGCCCACTGACATGTCTTAACACACCCTGCAAAAATGTTATCCATTTTGCACTTCTACTGCTAAAATGTGCTGAAAAGAGTGCTTTTCAGTGAAATGATTCTGTATGTTGTATGTCACTCTTTTCTAATAAATTACTTATATTAACTTTGATTTACATTCATGGTTTTAGTCATTTCTCTTACAATAATGAACACAATCTACTGCTTGGCTGCTCCCTTAAGGTGTTGCCACAGTCAATCATCTGCTTCCATCTGACCCTGTCCCCCTGCATCTTCTTTTGCATCAACTACCTGCATGTCCTCCATCACCACATCCATAAATCTATTTGTCTCCTGCCTGGTAGCTCCATCTTCATCATCCTTCTCCTGATACATTCACTATCCCTCCACTGCACATGTCTGAACCAATGAATTAACAGTATTTCAAGATTCAAGAAGAGTTAAACTAAAAGAAAACGCATCATTTTAGTTACACCAAACATTCACATGACGAGACCGAACCTAAGATGAAGCGGGGGGGGGGGGGGGCTGCAGTCACTTTAACAGGACACATCAAGGTCAGACAGCTCCTCCACATGTTGCTGATTGCACTCTAATCAGCCTGGACCTTCCATTCAGCCAATCACTACTCTATAACACAAGTCAACACACTTGAATAAATTAATTCAACCTGCTGAGCCACTTCACTTTATTCCCATCTGTTATGTCCAATTTAACTCGATATACATCCAAGATGATGTACAGTTGTTTTAAGCTCACTCGTGTGAAGCTTACCAATGTGGACTGCATCTAGGACCATGTACAAAAGAATCATTTCACATTTAATAGATTTTCTGTGAGAGGATCGAAGCTTGAAAAGGTGCGTAAAATGATGGATGCGCACTCTTTGTGGAATGTAACAAACGCGCATAACCAGACTCAGATGGACACAGTTTTTCTTATATTCAACTGCACAGTGTTGACTTTGACTTTAGTGTTAGGTTTGCCTGGAAACTTGTGGGTTTGCTGGGTTGTTTTCCGAACCAAAAGCCTCCAGAACTGTAATAACGCGCTGCTGGTCAGCTTGGCCGCCAGTGACCTCCTGAAGTGTAGTGTGGACACGCCGCTGCTGCTCTTTTCTTTGCTGTATTATGGGAAGGACAGTGTGGTGTCGGTGTCCGTGTGCAGCCTGCAGCAGTTCACCTATGCCCTGTGCAGCTGTGTGCAGCTGCTCACCCTGGTCAGCATCAGCGTGGAGCGCTTCCATGCCATCGCCTTCCCCTTCCAAACCGAGAGGCGGAAAGCGAGAGTCCGCCTGTGGATCCTGTCCATCTGGGCATGTGGCCTGCTCCTGGCTCTAATCTCTCTGACTCTGTCAAAAAAAGCTCCTTTATACATGCTCTGTCGGCCACACGTGGGCTGGCATGGTGGCGGTCATGTCCAGTATTTGGATCCATTTGGACCCTACGTGCTGGTGCCGCTGTGGGGGCTCTCTCTCGCTATGATCGTGACCCATTACGTGAGGATATTTAAAGTTGTCAGAAAGCACCGGAGAAAAGTTTTCAACCGGGGTGTGCAGCTGAAGCCGACGGTGTCTGCGCACGTCTGGAGCCAGCTGGCGCTTTCAGCACCACGGACAGCGCAGGGCTCCTCCAGGTCCCTGCCCGCCGTGGGCTCCTGCAGCCCCGTGTCCGTCCGCCGGACCCTGCTCCTGGTGACCGAGCACAGAGCCGCCTGTGAGGAGCCCTCCACCCCAGAAGCCCCGGTGAGACCTCCGGACATTGTGGGGGCGGTGTGTCTGTTAACACCCGGTGCCAGAGAGCGGGGGAAGAAACAGATGGAGGGGAAACTGGCACAGCGTTTTGGATACATAATCATCGCGTTCACGCTTTTCTGGGTTCCAATGGTGGTTATTTTGTTAATAGACGTCATCTCATGGCAGGACACGAACACTGTGAGTCTGACACTGTTTCATTTGGCCTATTAACCCACTGCAGAGATGGGTACTTGGCACCAATGTGGCAACCCGGCTGCAGATAGTGAAAATTGCACAAAAATAATTCATAAGGAGTTTCTAAAATAAAAGCTGAAGTAAATTAACCTCCTTAGACCCAGAAAATATCAGTAAAGCACAAGCTTTTTTTTGTTATTTTTTTTAAATAAGTGCCGATTTTGGAAACATCCTGATGCAACAGTTTTTCAAATGCAGTTTTTAAATTTTTTATGGAATGTCCTTTGTGGTGGACAGTTTTCTTTTCTTTCTTTTTTTTTGTGTAAAGTTGTGAAACTCTTGTCCACAAATGTGGACAGAAAACCCATAGCTGGGTCTTAGGAGGTTAAGGACCCCTAACCAAGATAGATATTACTATTATATTTTATGCCAAAGTCATAATGTCCCCTGTGAACTCTATATACCTACATCTGACAGATGTATATGAAGATAAATATAGATATTGATTTAGATACAGGTATAGATTTACTAAATCACACAGCATCACAACAGTACCATGAAGTTGTAATTCAATATTTTTACCTCTTCTCATGAAATAATTGTGACTGTGATTTATTCTCGACAGGTAAAGTGTAACTGGAACTCAGTGTGTAATCATTACATCTGGTCATCTGATGTGTATAAATAGGAATACAAGGAGGAATGTGTCAAAAGAAAAGAAAATTATTTCAATTTTATGGGCAACAGTGTATACACATTTGTACTCAGCTTTGGAAATAATTCTTAGATCACCTGTTTTTTTCCCCAAATTCAATATTAAAAATTTTCAGTAGATATTTTGTTTTGTTTTGGAAACTTAGTAAAGTGGCTGAATAACTATTCAACTTATTAATGATAAGATGACAAAACCTGATAGCAACAAAATACATATAATACATTCAATAAATTCTGCATGAAAGCACAAAATACTGAAACAGGAAATTTGCACTTGTGAACACACATTTTTGAGACACCACTCTTATATGCATGAGTAACATATAACAAATCAGTAAAACACCCCAGCCAGCATGTCCATGTGGGCCCTAGAAGGGTCCCATTTGGGTTTGTCCGCAGTTTCCATGGTGACCCCACATGTGTTTGCCCATATCAGAATCAGAATCAGAGATCTGAATATATCATATGATTTATTCTTCACACTATTTATCCCACAATATTTATCTTTCATGCCATTTGCACTACTTCTCATGTTATTTGCACTACTTAAATTCTATGTTTTACATATATCTTAGTTTGCAATACTTTTTCTTTTTTTACATAAATAACCGTGCCTTTTACTGATGTTTGTTGTCTGTCTGTAAATTCTTGCACTGAACCTGAAAGCTTTGCCTCAATTTCATTGCACTTGGTACAATGACAATAAAGAGATTCTGATTTTGATATGGGCAAACACATGTGGGGTCACCATGGAAACTGTGGACAAACCCACATGGGACCCTTATATGCAGCCCAATTGTAACCCTTCTGGGGCCCACATGGACATGCTGGCTGGGACCTGTTTATTATAACATCCAGTAAAATTATTCTACACTTTCCGGACAAAGTGTAGACTAATTAAGCTCAAGTCCACAAAAGAAGATGCAGAAAATGCATCATATCACCATCATACTATGGTCCAATCATTATTTTCAAAACTGCAGGTACTCTGTTGTCCATACAGTTGGAATAAAATGTTTTACGTATTCTCATGATATGATTGTGACAGTGTGATTTATTCTTGGAAGATGAAGTGTAACTGGACCTCAGTATGTAATCATTACATCTTGTCAAAGGTGATAACTGATACCTATGTGTATAAATAAGAATAAAAAGAAGAATGTGTCTGAAAACAAAATTATTCCAACTTTATGGTCAAGTGTCATATTTTGTTACAGTGCTCTATTCTAAACCTTGTCATGTTTTCCACAGTTGCGAATGGAGCTGGAGACGTCAGCCCTGGTGCTAACCTGTGTGCAGGCTGCAGTGGATCCCCTCATCTACACATTAGTCACACGGCAATTTCGCTCTGAACTCCGCAAACTCCTGTCCTCCGTCCCACGGTGTCCACTAAAACCAAGAGCCTAAAGATTTACCTGTTTGACATTAAAATATGACACATGAACAGCACTTCAGGGGAATACACATAACTCTTCCTTGT